>NW_021680986.1:294587-297607 GCF_001412515.2 Diachasma alloeum
TTCTTTTAGATTTACGATCGGATTTCAATGACTTCACGTATGAAAAAATCGTATAGAAATTTTCTATGCGGATTGCGTATAGAAATTCTGCAGGATTTCCGTATATGATATTCGGGTATTTCTGTACGAATTATTTCTATGAATAAATTTTCACGTAAATTTTTGTTTTCATACGAGAGATGTCTAAATGTTTCAGAGAAAAAAGTAGAGAAATGTCGCAACTCCATACGAAATGTTTCTTTTCATCACGCTGTGACGAAAAGTGAACTCCGGACGAATTTCCGCCTCATTGTGATGAAAAATATTGTTCGTAACTCGTGAAAAAATGTTTTTTAGCTCTTGGGATTATAAACCTCCCACTCGCCAAAAAACACTTTTTTGCACTCGTTACGAAATATACTAATACATGTGACAGTGGATCGTATATGTACGATCAAACACACAGACTACTAGTGGTGTTCACCATTCATGGTTTTCACTTTTGTCTTTTTTTTTTTTGTCCTTCTTATACTGCTGTTTGCTATTTACAGATATTTTTTTGCTTTATTCTCCGACTATTTGCTTGTTTCTTGCTATTGTGACTTTAGTCATAATTATTTTGTACAACATAATGTATAGTTAATAAATAATCAATTAATCAATCAATCAATCAATCAGAAAAACGTAAATTACGCTTTGATAAACGTCATTTACACTTAACGTCAATAGGATGTCTGGTGGCTTTTTTCCGTCATGAAAATCGTAATTTAGGCTTTAAAAAGGGTATTCCACAGTCAAAGTAAAAACGTAAATTACGCCTAAACAAAGCGTCTTTTAGGTTCATCAAAACGTAAATTACGTTTACCAAAAATACGAAAAAACATCGTAATTTACGACGATTTTGAGCGTAATTTACGCTTCAACTTCAAGCGTGAAAGACGCCTTCTTAAACGTAATTTACGTTTAGGTTTTTCTGTGTGTAAACCGTTGTACCATTTCGCTACTGAATTGATCGATCGTCACGATATAAATAATTCCGGGATTCTTCCAAATGCACATACGCCCTCAGCATCTAGTTTGGTAGTGAAAATTGATTGAATGAACGTGAAAAATCGTTTCTGAATTTCAATTAATTAGTTATTAAATCATTTTTCCGACAACTACTTGGCGAAATTCACGAACTAATGATCTCCGTGTGTTTAAAAATCTCTGGCGAACCTAAAAAATAATCAACGCTATTTACCGTGATTACAAATCCCCATAAATCGTTGATATAAATAATAAGGTCGTAAGTAACACACAGCAACTTTCACACAGTGCAGAATACATTCACCCCTCAATGGCGTTTTACATCCTAGAGCCGACGAAGAATTCCGCGAAAACGAGGAAAAATGAAATCCACTCGTTCGATATTCTCACGTAAATAGGCGGGTGACGGCCAAACGGAAGGAAGAGTCAGCGTGCGTGAGGCTATCGTCGATGGGCGGGAGTGTCTGCTAACAAATGAATTCAATTTATCTCGGAAATCTCGGTGGGGCATCCTCACTCGACTCGCTAAATGAAAATAAGTACAACGAAAACTGTACGTCGGAGCTCGCGTCACGTCGCCCGTAAATATTCCACGAGTAATGGCATCTGGAAGGAGTTAATTATCAAATACGATGAAACGTTATGGAGATAGAGATTTTGTGTTTGTGTTGGGTTTTCGTTCACTGTCGTCTCTGGATTTCCGGTTTCCATCGCCCACTTCCTTCGAATGATTCATTTGTTTTCTGTACTGCACCTGCTATTATCTTGGGCTGTGTTCCCATATAGGTGAGCTGGGGCATTGAGTTTGCGGTAGGTCAATAACTCTTGGCTCGTTGATAAGTAAAAATTATATTCAATGGGGGAATTACTTAATTCTGTTGTGAATAAATTATGAAATCCATTTTCTCCTCGGGGTTTGTTTTGTGGCTTGGGAAGTTGAAATTTCATTCGTAAAAATTGTTAATTTATCTTTCCGGAGATATTTTATTTGGAGATTATGCTAGTGCACAGCAGAAACGAATGTTTGAATTTCACACACCTTTTGTCGACATTTTTCAGACACTAAAAAACGTCTGAATGTAATGAAAATTTGTCTGAACTTCAGAGGAACAGGTGACTAAACATCTTAATTCATGTTTGAAATTCAGACATTCGTTTTTACCGCGACTTTGATCACTTCCGCGGGGATTCCCCGCCGTGCTATTTAGGCTTAAGCGTTGCCGAATCCACTCTACAGTGCCCGCGCGCGTTTAGAGAGTTTCCGGCAACGTCGAGTCATGGGCAATTTCATTTGAGGGGAAAGGGAACCCCCGTCGTTATATGAACTTTTAACATTGCGTTTTCTCTTACAATTATTAATTTTCATCTATGAAACTACTTTATCGACTCGATCATTGCATTGTTGAGTCAATAAAGTAGTTTCATAAATGAAAAATAGTAATTGCAGGACAAAGGACAATTGTAAAAGTTCATATAAACACAGCGGTTCCCCTTAACATGGGAAAAAATAATTCATCTGTCCGAAATTTAGTAAAAATTAACATATGATGATCAAATTTTATTCTACATTAGGAAATTTTATCCTGACGCATAATAAATTCTACCCTTCCAGTCCAGTAATTTTTATCTAGATAACGAAAATTCTAGAACGGTAGGATAATTTTTATCAAAAATTTCTCTCCGTGTAGAATAATTTTTGTCAAAAATTTCTCTCCGCGCATTCATCTCCAGAAAAAAACAATACAAAACGCTTCAATTTACTTCGCCTGTCCATCTTTATTAAATTCCTCCATGAAGACCGGAATTCCCGAAGTAATACAAAACTCCGGTTCGATTTAATTCGAATTCAATTATACCTCGCCCCGATATTAAACTCCGCCATGTACGGCGTGCATTGTTTCTCCCCAATCCTTCCGGAAACTTGGCTGCCACCAAAACCACTGATACCAGTGGCATAATAAACTCAGAATACCATCACGTACTTTGTGCTCGCAGATACTGAGGGGCGGGGG
>NW_021680986.1:297747-369256 GCF_001412515.2 Diachasma alloeum
GGGGGGGGGGGGGGGGGGTACATGCACCCGAGGAATAGCGCCCGTTTTTCCCGTATTTATACGGTCTATCGCGAAAAACCTCTCGGTTTTCGCATGAATAAAGTCGCATACATGTGCTGTAGAAAATTTTCAAATCCCCGGGGGCACTCTTCCTGGAATAAAACAATACAAGTATGGAGAACGCGCGTTTTATAGAAATTTATGAAGGTTTATCAGGAACCATTTTTGTGGATATTCACACCATTTCGACGGTCTGGAGGAGGAAATCGGGGAAAATTAGGGATGCAATTCAGTAGCGAAGCGGTAAACCGGGTTAAGTCGATTTTTACTATTGGCTAGTTTTTGACGAATATCTCGGAATCTAAAAGAGATAGAAAGATTTTTGTCATGACCTTTTTTGTAGAGCCAATAGAGCGTTATAAAAAAAGTCATGAGAAAAATTTTGCTATCTCTCTTAGATTCCGAGATATTCAGCAAAAACTAGCTAATAGTCAAAATCGACTTAACTCGGTTTACCGCTTCACTACTGAATTGTTTCTCCATAATTACAATCACTAGAATTCACACAGAGAAAAATCTAATTTACGACGATTATGAGAGTAATTTACAATTGCGAAATCGTAGATTACGACGATTATAAATCGTAAATTATTCGTAAATTATTCGTATTCGTAAATTACGCTCAAAGTTGCCGTAAAATACCATGATTTTTAGGTATTTTTTATAAACGTAATGTCCGTTCTGATAAACGTAAGATACGCTTCGTTTGGACGTCATTTACGTTTTAATAAACGTAAAATACGCTTTTTTAAAGCCTAAATTCCGATTTTCATGACGGAAAAAAATCGACCAGACATCATATTGACGTTAAGCGTAAATTACGTTTAGCAAAACATAATTTACGTTTGGGTTTTTCTGTATGTAGCCATCGGATACCCTCGAGGGGGAAAAAAATATGAAATTCCCTATCTCCCTTGAAATTCTATCGAATTCCAAATTCCTGAGCAGAAAATCATAACTAATTATGAATTTTCAATTACAAGGAGAGAAATATTCAAGAAAAATTACCATAAAAAAGACGTAAAAATTTAAAAAATTTACAACTTCCATAAAAATGACGTGACTTTTTCGTATTTTTTCGGTGACAGACCCGAAAATTTACTGAACGTTTCAGATTTATTCTCTCATATTCCTATAGAAATTCACTGAAAACGATTCTCGCTTGCGGATTACGTGAAATGTTCCGTAATTTTTCTTGAATATTTCTCTCCGTGGAGTTATAATTAATGCTCCACGTGTAAAACGCGCCGCAATCCGTACCCCCCTCTCCCGCCCGACCCGGGATAAAACCGATGAGTGAGAGATGTTCTCCAAAACAAGAAGTTGAGTCGAAAAAACTGAGTGAATTAGAGAGACACACGGTGGAAAAGCAATTTCATCGCAAATGGTAAAGCCTCGGAAAATGGAGATAAAACTTGGCTTTTTCTCCACTGCAACTCCTTTAGATCCTATCGGACAAGATCGGAACTGAAGTAATAGGATCTCCCCCGACGAAGGAAGTGGATAACGAAAATAAAAAAAAAGAGTAAAGAAAAGGGGCAGGAGGAGGGGAGAAATAAAAAGATCCGTCAGATGGACGTCTACGGGTATAAAACTAAAAATAAAACGAAAAAGTGTCGTTGAACGAGATTCCGACACTCGGCCTCGTACAGCGCGGCACTTCGCAAATTGAAATGGCGAAACTTTCGTATCAATTCGATATTTCAACGGCGAGTGAAGAGGGCGAGGGAGATTGCTTCCACCATGGCTTTATACTATTGCACTCCTCTCGCATTTTTCAATTTCCATATTCATTGGATATGCATAAAAATGTCGATTCACTTCGGCTGGAGAATACTGGGCGGAGAGTTGACAAATTCCCCTCGAAATACGTCATGTGAATTCGTTGGACGAATTATTGGCATTAAGATGGCGGTTCATTGATTGGAAGGGGGAATTAAATGGGGTCATTGATGAGGCCTCTTGAGCCCGATGAGGCCGACTTTTTCTACACTGATAGAACGGATTGATTATTGTTAACGAATGGATTTTGAGGAGCCTTGTTTGACTTGACTTTCGCCATTCAAGTGAACCATTCGTTAACTATCAACGAATATTCATTTGGTCATATTCCACTCTACCATTCGTTAATAGTTAACGAATCTCGTTTGGAATAAATGAATCATTCTATCAGTGTATGAGCTGGAGCTTTTCGGATTACAGCGCTGAGGATATCGGATTACTTCGAGATTTTTTTCTCGAAAGAAACCTTTTCGTGAGTAGTGACTGACCTAAACTCGACTGCCCGTACAAAATTTACGCACGGAGAGAAATATTCAGTAAAAATTACGGAACTCTCACTTCACTCACCGATTACGGAATCGACTCAGAAAATTTAAGTGACGGTATCGTAATTTTTCACAGGAGATGCAGATAAAAATCACGGAACGCTCCGGAAAAATTCCCCGACAGTTCCGTAAAATTTCCTACCACCGCATTTCCCTCCGGAATGACGGAAAAGATACGTAATTTTTATTGAATATTTCTCTCCGNCCTGAACCTGAATGCACAGTACATTTTCCCGCCATAAATTCAGGCACGGTAATTAATCCCATCCCTAATTAATGACCATAAATCTCATCATAAAGTCAGGTCCATCGTAAAAAAATCAAATTGCGCTTCTGCCCCGCGAAATTGCCTCAAACCCCGTCGCAAAACCACTCACTCCCCCATAACACCCATCACCCCCCTCTCCCCAACTTGACATTTCCCCCTCCCCTCCCATTAATAAAGATCAGCACGACCATTACGCTTTTATATCCCGCGATCATCGATATGCGCGTAAAAACACCTGACTCACGGCTCAACCCATCTCCGAGTATCAGTACAGTCGAATGACGGGTCATAAATCGACAGCATCTCGCTTTATCCATCGACCCCACTCTCCGAGGTTACTCATCATGCCGCCCCTCCCCCCCCATTCACCGATATCCACCGATATCCTTGACTTTTCCCCGGGCAGTTTGCCCGAAGTGCCCAACACTCTCCCACGATGTGACAGGACATCAACGGCAGATGAGATTGAGGCGGATGACCGAGGGGTTTCGAGTGATCAACGGGGGCTGATAAAACAGGAAGCGGCGAGGATATCGCCGGAGTATTTAATCGACGTATCGAGCGGTAAATTCCAAGGCTGTTTGTAATTTCAATGGGGGAATAAATGCCGCGATGCTGCGATGACGCCATCGTCAAAGGTCTTGAGACCAACAATTTGGTGAAATTCACCAAATAATTTTCTCTTCATTTTCTCTTTCTACTTCATCATTTTTTTCATTCATGTTTTTCTTCTCATTCTTTTACAAAATTTATTCAATTATTGATGTTTAATTTAAATTTTTTAGACTCTTCGACTATTTGAAACGAAAAAAAATAGAATCCGATGGCTGTTGGATACCCTCGAGGGGAAAAAATAATGAATTTCCCATTTCACTTGAAATTCTATCGAATTACAAATTCGTGAACAGAAAATCATAACACATTATGAATTTTCAGTTATGAAAATTTTTTCCAAATACATGAATTCACTAGCGAAGTGGTAAAACGGTTCAAATCGACTTATCTCTCAGTTCAGTTTTTGAAGAATATTCCCGAATCTAAGAGAAAAAGCGAAATTTTCGTAATAACATTTGTTGTAGCCCTCGATCGGCTCTACAAAAAAGGTTATAACAAAAATTTTTCCATCTCCCTTACATTCCGAGATATTCATTAAAAACTGGCAAACAGTCGAAATTGACTTGTACCGTTTTACCACTTCGCTACTGAGGGTTTCAGCTGTTGAAGTCGCGAGAGTCGCGACTGTTAAACCCTCAACAGCTGAAAATCTCAATCCGCACCTATTGGTCGTGTCAAAATTCGCGTGACCTTCAGACTTAACCCCTCACAATCGCTGATAAAACAAGAAGCGGCGAGGATATCAGCGCTTAATCGACGTATCGAGCGGTAAATTCCAAGGCTGTTTCTAATTTCAATGAGGTAATAAATGCCGCGATGCTGCGATGACGCCATCGTCAAAAGGTCTTAAGACCACAACTGGTCACCGGGATACACGCATTGTCCGTGTCACTGACCGAGTAAATAGAATCCACCGAATGGCTGTTAATAATGCCGACGTAATAAGAGATTTTTTACTCTCAAGAGAACGAGGAACCTTTAAGCGGAATGATTAAGAGAATCTTGAGGCAATGCGTTGTTGGGAGACGTAATGTCACCGACACCCCGTCCTTTCACAGTATTTATCTGTTATTTACAACTATTCATTACTATTTTTTTTTCCCTCTCTCTTTGTTTCATTCGTTTTGCGGGATTTTGAGTGTGATTATTGCCCAATCATCGACGAATGATGAGGGCTGATGACTAATTGGGGATTGTGACAGAGGTACGGCGATAAATATGAAGTAATCGGTGGTAAAATATTGTGGCTGATGTGTTTATCATAATGCCGTGGGGGAATGAAAAAATGGGGAATTTGAAAACAATGGCAAGGGGATTTCTTCATTGTGCGCGCGGGCGAGGCCGTTCTTAGACGCTTTCATCGAGGTCGTGGTCGTCACGGTTTACGGTATGATTGTATGTAGTCCCGAATTCCATTCATTTGTCTCGGGTTTATACTCGAATGTGATAACGATTATTCAACGGAACAATCTCGCCCTTGAATCTGGTGTGCGGCGCTCCAGCGGATTTTCAACATTTTCAGATTACGTGTTGGGGATTAATAATTGTTTGTCTCTCCAACAATTGGGTGGAATATTGTCTTTGGGAGAGATAGCAGCGGCTGTGTGGAAATTGAATAGCGGAGAGAGTGGAGAAATTGTGAGCGATACGGATACAGTCATCAGATAGTCTAATCGTTTTATCGTGTGTTCATTTAAGTTTATTTATTATTTCCGTGTTAGGATTTTTCGTCAGGAATTTTCTGGGAATTTCGTCATTAGGAGCTCCCAATGCGCGAGACAGTATTCTCTGGAGAGGAATTAAATTACAGAGAGAACAGAGAAATTTGCTCATGCGGAGCGGAGCAAAAAAAATTTTTTTATTGTTCTTTTGCCCGAAAACGCTTAAAATGCCAAAAACAGTCCAGGGCCTCTAATTTTTGAGCTACGAAGGATTTTTTTTCAAAGTTTTCGAAAAAATATGTGGAATAACAATTACGAGCCAGTTTTTTTTAATTCGCCTCTTAGATGGCTAAATTTGCCTTTTTTGTATTTTTTTACACAAATAGTGAATTTTTTTATATGAAAAAAAAACGAAATCAGCTGTGTAGGAGTCGAATTCCAAAAAACTGGCTCGTAATTGTTGTTCCATACATTTTTCCGGAAATTTTGAAAAAAAAACTGTTTTGTAGCTCAAAAATTGGAGGCCCTGGATTGTTTTTAGCATTTTAAGCGCTTTCGGGCAAACGATCAATAAAAAAAATTGTTTTTTGCACTAATTATTCGCTTTTCGATCTGTATAATCGATCTTCAACGTATGAGAAGTCTCACTCCAATAACCCACGATTTTTAAAACTCACAGTAGTCTCCCCTCAATATGATGTATAAATAAGTTGTGTAAATATGTATCTTTTATAACGACAGTGTAAATAGCTCGGCATGAGAGTTCCCTCGCTATAAAAAATAAATTTAAAAAACAAATTGAAAATTGTGTGGGGAAAATAAATCGATTTAACATTCAATTCTAGAGAATCCAAATGTTGAACATCAGATGATACGTGAGACCATGTCGATGGAGATTGTACTTACATAGCCACAGCAGTGTACGCAGACCCATAGCGCCAAAATTCCTCGACTTCACCTCCTGAAAGCATAATGAAAGCACTGTATTTAGACCCGAATTCACCGGACGTCAATGGACTATTGTCCGGGGCAAATCGCGTTATAAAGTAGGAGAAATGGGGATTCACTTCGGTAATACTCTCTACAGTATTCATTACTGATCTATATTCAACTCATGCACATTACACGGAGAGAAATATTCAATAAAAATTACCAGAAAAAAGACGTAAAAATTACGTTTCGAAACGTAATCTGGGAGCGAAGTAAAATTCAATAAAAAGTGTCAATCGTCACGTAAATTCTACGATCTGTTCCGTAAAAATTACTCATCCGTCCGACGCCTCACGTCTAGCCATGAGTCACCGTGAGGGGGAGATTTTAACAACACGTTCCGTAATTTTTCCGGAACTTTTCGTAAAAATTCTTAAACATCCAAGAATTTTCATGTTCTGAGGCATAATAAGTCTTGAAGTTTCTGTTAGATTTTACAACTTCCAGAAAAATTACGTGACTTTTTCGTATTTTTTCGGTGACAGACCCGAAAATTTACTGAACGTTTCAGATTTATTCTCTTATATTCCTATAGAAATTCACTGAAAACGATTCTCGCTTGCGGATTACGTGAAATGTTCCGTAATTTTTCTTGAATATTTCTCTCCGTGTAGTATATTGAACGGAGTAGGTAATCCCCGTGGGGCGTCAGACCATAGGTACTTATAAGAAGCCCACGGAACTAAGCATTCGGGAGGCCTCGAGCGCTCGGAGCGCGCTGTATCTTATAGAGAAGTATCTTATACGAAGCCTCTACTGTACTCAATTCTGAAAATCGAGTTGTCTCTCGACAACAGCTGTTGGACGGTAATTCACTTGACACCAATCGGTCCCGTTGCCATCGCTTAATATCGAATTATTGATGATCCGCGAAATTCATCAATCGAAGTGAAATCTCTCCATTGATAACAGCGATTCGATTTCAATGGAATTCCTGATCGGATTACACGGTGAGTTCAGTCAAATTCAATTATTCATCCGAAACATGAGAATCGGTGGGGATTGTACGTGTAAAACCAGGGGATTGGGTGAATAATTACGAAAATCGGGTGATGGAAAAATGGATAATGAAATAGTTGAGCTTGAAAGCTCGATTCGGTGGAATTAAAATGCTGAAAAACAAATTTCACGATTCGAAAAATTCGAACGAAAAATAGAGTCTGAATATTCATCGGACCTTTTCATGGGTTAAAAATCAAAAAATGTTTTGAAACAATATTTTGAAATGAACAATTGGGGGGGGGGACAACAATGGGAAGATCCGAAAGAGAGGAAGATCGCTCCGAACTATTCAATTCGATTCAATTTTGGATGGATTACGAATGCCAGTTATTGTCCTCCTTCTCACGCTTTTACTTCAGACGGAGGGGTTACGATGATGGGTGGGCGGTGGGGATACAGAAACATTGTTTTCTCACACACTCGTCGTCAAGCCTGGGCCCCCTGCGGTTCACCAGACAGGAGGACAGACTATTATCAGAGTAGATGAGCTCAACTTTCAATCCATGAGGAATAAATACGACGAAATGTCTCACCACTTGCTGTCATTGGAATGGAACATGAAAAAAACTGTCCGATGGTGATGTATTTCACGAGAGGAAACATCGCCTGCGATACTGTAGATATGGAGTGTCTCATAAATCATCGATAATCATTGATCGACAGTCATGAATAATCAGCATTACGCGGATTGCGTTTTGAATGCAGAAATCAACAAAAACTGAAAATTTTAGTTTAATTATTGCACCGTGAGAAAAATTCAATAAAAATTATCAGAAAAAAGCGTAAAAATTACGTTTTAAAACGCAATCCGCGAGCGGAGTAAAATTCAATAGAAAGTGTGAGTCGGAACTGAAATTGTACGAATCGCCACGTAAATTCTACGATTTGTTCCGTAAAAATTAATCACCCGTCTGATGACTCACCGCTGTGGGGACAACAAGTCATTCCGTAATTTATCCCCAACGAATGAGAAATTTTACGGAAAGAAACGTAGAAATAACTCAACAGGTTCATAAAAATTGTTGAACGTTCAAGAATTCTAGATTTTGGGGGCACAATAAGTCGCCAAGTTTCTGTAAAATTTTACTTCTCCGGGAAAAATTACGTGACAATTTTGTACTTTATTCGGTGATGAACCTGAGAATTCACTGAATGTTTCAGATTTCTTCTCTTCCATTCCCATAAAAATTGCCGGATAACGATTCCCCATTGCGGATTACGTGAATTGTTCCCTAATTTTTACTGAATATTTCTCTCCGCGTGCATGAAAATTAACATAAAACCGTAGAATTTCGGCAAACATGCTCTTGAATTTCCAATTAATTAAAAATCCAGTGTAATTGAGCACTGAAAATGGTGGTTTCATTGAAAATTCAAATAAATTGCGTTCAGTGAAATCTAAAATTCCATCATTTTCCCCCCTAAATCAAATTCACAGGCACTTTCCTAAAAATTACTAGTCGACTGTCCATGAACTTTCAATTTTTTCCAACGGCGTAGTGTCTTAAACGAAAATGCCCCGAAGACACTATTTTTCCAGTGATTTAAAAACCGTAAACACAGTTATGAACCAGTTTTCCTTTCGCACTTCGGAGAGAATTCCGCTGAACTTTCCCGTGCACTCACCCCAGAAGTATACCCATCTTCATGGCAATTAAATATTCAACAGTCGGTCGAGTTCAAGTAGTCGTGCACAGAGGCATCCCCGCGGAGTCAAGACGACTCTCGTCCCGATAAACCGGATATTTGCACTGAGCTAGAAGCAACTTGTCCACAAATGGTGATTGTTTACCCGGAATTGAATGTAATTTATTCAAATATTCGTCGGCGGTTTTCCGATGACGTGAATCGATAAATCAAACTGAAAAATAATGTTTTTAGACAAAAAAAAGGGAAAGGATTCCCCATCCGACGATTCGATGATTTCATTGTTTATTTCTGCCGAAATTTAGTTCTCCATTCTGAAACGTTGGGAAACATTTTAGAAATAAAAGAATAAAGAAAAGGGACTGTACCATTACCCCAACGAGGTCGCCAATCGGATGCACCCAGTCCAATAATAATTCCCAATTGATCACTAATTGATGACTCTTGCAAAATTCACCGGTCAAAGGGGGATCATTAGCGATCCGTTAGGAAACATTTAATCCCTCCGCATCATAGCAACACTGGGAAACAATTATTTTCGCCAAATATTCATTTACTTGAGAGAAGCATTTATTTTTTCAAAATCGTGTATCTCCAATCGAGTCATTCCAAGACGAGCCTAATTAGCTTTCAATTCTGACAGTCATAGTGCTCTAGACTCTAGAGGATGACTATGTTGCATATGACCTTGGATGAACTCCTCCAATGATTATTCATTTTTCCTGAATTTTTCATTCTTTAGAGAGAATTTCGATTAATTTTTTAATGTTGGTAATTACTGAAGGAGTTCGCTTAAGGTCATAACTAACATGATCATCTTCTAGAGCAGTATAATTGTCATAATTGAAGCCAATGAATAACTCGACTAGAGAGTACGGTACTGAAGAAATAAATCAGCAGCGAAGCGGTAAAACGGTACAAGTCAATTTTGACTATTGACCAGTTTTCAATGAATATCTTGGAATCTAAGGAAGATAGCAATATTTTTGTTATAACCTTTTTTGTAGAGTCGATTGAGCGCTACAATAAATGTAATAATGAAAATTTCGCTATCTCCCTTAGATTTGGAAATATTCCTCAAAAACTCAACTGGGAGATGAGTCGACTTAAACCGTTTTACCATTTCGCTAATACTTCTCGCAAGTAAATGGATATTTAGCAAAAATAATTTTTTCCTCCGTGGAGAGGAACTGAGGATGATTCAGGAGTATTAAAACACGAAGAGAATGAATTAATCAACATTTAGCGATTCTTCATTCGAAATGAATGAATTATTTATTTCATACCATTGAAACATTTTCAGTGAAATAAAATACGAGTTTATGAATTCCCAACAGAAATACTCAATCGCAAGATTCTCCATTAGGAAATGAGGATGAGTATTAGTGGTCGGAACTGACGAAACGACCCCCGAGCCGCGAAATTAATCGAAAATACCGCGATTGGGGGAAGAGGAGAAAGGAAAAGTGTAAATTTTAGTTTAATTATTGCCTGACAATTAATATAAATCCGTAGAATTTTTGTAAATATACTCTTGATTATCCAATTAATTAAAAATTCAGTGTAATTCAGCACTGAAATCGATGCTGAAAAATTTAGAATTTCATGGAATTTTCTGTGAAATCTTAAATTTCATCATTTCTCCTCCTAAATCAAATTCAATGGCATTTTCCTGAAAATTACTAGTTGACTTTAATTATTTCCCAACACTGTTGTGTCTTAAATGAAAATGCCACACCTAGTTTTCCCAGTGATTTTAAAATGACGAAGAGAATGAATTTATCAACATTTAACGATTCTTCATTCGAGATTAATGAATTATTTATTTCATTGAAGTAAAAAACACGAGTTTACGAATTCCCAACAGAAATACTCAATCGCAAGATTCTCCATTAGGAAATGAGGATGAGTATTAGTGGTCGGAACTGACGAAACGGCCCCCGAGCCGCGAAATTAATCGAAAATAGCGTGATTGGAGGGCAGAGGAGAGAGGAAAAATCCCATAATTTGAGTGAAAGCTTGTCACAGGGAAGAGTTTGCACGCGTTTGTCAGTAAAACCGCAAACTATGCCGCCTGTCGTTGGGTAAAAAAAATATTGTTACGATTGTTTCCGCGAAATTGTCGACAAAGTTGAATCAATTTGAGCGGTTGTGGATGAAAATGCTACGCTGAAAAAAATAATTGACGAATGTTCTCACGCATTTTCGGTGAATTCTGCTGCACTAGACTGAGAGAAGAAATCATCATTAATGAGTTCCTTATGCGGAGGCATTCGTTCATTCATAATCCACGCACGAGTCGACTATTACAAACGTAACGGAGTGTCTTACACGCTCGAGTCAACAGGTTTTACACGAGCAATTTCAATATTTCAGAGTGTGAGTGGCACGCAAGTGTCCGTAACCCCCGGGATCGTCTTCGCGGAAGAGACCCTATTTCGCAAGTCCTCATCGGTGTTTTATTCGCCTTTGCTCATCAACACCCGGGGTTCTGTCGATTTTTCCACCGGATCGATGGCATTTCCACGAGGACGAGGAGTCCATTCGCTACACGTCTGCAGCGATGGGGCGCCTTTCTAAAGGCACTCGTAGACGTCAGTATCGATAGTTGATCGGGTTAATCCACAAGTCGATTAACCCGTTTTCATGATGCGAACTGGAATCTCATGATATCGGGGATAATTGAGGGGTTTTTGCCGCCGGCGGACGAGAAATTAATTTGTCATGAGGAAGAATATGAACTCATTTCTAGTTTTTTTCGTGGATTGTTGGGGAGTCGATTTGTCGTAACTTTTTTAGGTGACATTTACGACGATTCTATGCGGAAATCCTTTATTTCTTGAATTTTAGATTTCGAGTGGAAACTTTGTAATCGTTTAGATTCAAGTTCTTGACTTTTTGTGTTGGAGAACGCATTATATTCATTTTTTTTTAATTGTTGAGCCCAATCGACATTAATGCAGTCGCGAAGTGGTAAAACGGTTCAAGTCGATTTTGACGATTGGTCAGTTTTCAATAAATATCTCAGAATCTAAGACAAATGGTGAAATTTTGGTTATAACCTTTTTTATAGAGCGAATTACGAGCTACAAAAAAGGTTTTCATGAAAATTTCGGTATCTTCCTTAGTTTCGGAGATATTCTTCGAAAATTCAGTTAAGAGCTAGGTCGACTTGAACCGTTTCAACACTTTGTTACTGAATTATAATTTAATTCATGCATTAATTTTTAGAGTTTCCGGATATTTTGAAAAATCAGTCGTCCCACGATAGCTAAAAAAATGCCCTGAATTCATTGAATTCGGAAAAAGCTGCAGTGCACAACAGCAATTCAGTATCGAAGTGGTAAAACGGTTCAAGTCGATTTTGACGATTGGTCAGTTTTCAATAAATATCTCGGAATCTAAGGGAGATAACAAAATGTTTGTCATAACCTTTTTTGTAGAGCCGATTGAGAGCTACAACAAATGTAATTACGAAAATTTCGCTATCTCCCTTAGATCCGGAAATATTCCTCAAAAACTGGGCGATAAGTCGACTGAAACCGCTTTACCACTTCTCTACTGAATTCTTTTTTTCCCAATTGATCTGAATAAATTTTCCTATTACTTGAGTTGAGAATAATACCAGAGTAATTTCATCCTCTCCAATTAGTAATAATGATTTATAATAGCATAAAACAATAGTGTTTGGGTTGAAAATACCAGTGACTTTGCGGTTAATGAAAACCTCTGATTCCTCTTCCGCAATAGACAGACGAATGGGAATTGAAATCGGACTGGAGTGGTGAGAGGAATTATTAGTCTAACCAAATCATCATTTTGGAAAGTGCAAAACGAGGGATGTCTCGACTATTGGCATGTAAATTCAGTTGGGATTCGACTAGCGCGTCCTAATTGGAGAGAACGCAAACGACGATCTGCATAACAAGCGGATGGACAAGAGAGCCTAGTGAAAGGGGCAATAAGCATCGCCGCCTTGAAAAGCGACCATTAAATTATTCACCAAGTGGAGATAATTGTTTTACGAATTTCTGAGTGCTTTCCTCACTCGGGTACCGGGTGAGCCTAATGAAACATTCGATGAACTAGTTATTTCAGAATATTTCGGGCATTTTAATGGCTCCAATGATGCAGGAATAATTGATTTTAATGATTTCTAAAACGACGACTTGAACTGTATGCAGTCAATAATTCATTCTTTCCAACTGAAGAATTATTATATGTTAAAAAATTCGTTATCTTCGTCTTCTAAGCAATTATTAAATTTCTAATCAACAAAATGTTCATTGGAATGACGAATCAATAAATATTAGACTTTCGTTTTAAGGCTTTTGCGGCGATGATATCTCAGATATTTGACTTCATCAATTTCCACGAAAAATATTGTTCAAGTAAATACAAAATTTGAAATAAAGTAGCCGTAATTGTTTAAATGAAAAATTCCGAGTGATTCACCAACATCCCCCGGAAATTGCACGAACGCACTCACCGCCTAATCAAGAAGTTCTCCTGAATAGCCCCCAATAAACTTAGTCAATATCTCGTGCATCCCAAAGGTTTCAGAAATTGCAGTCCTGAGACTCGCGAAACAGCGTCTCAATAGCATCCAACCGTGCGCCCGAGAACGGCATGCATCTGCACGCGAACTAATTATCCAGAATTTCAGTTCATCCGAACTGACGAAAAGGTAGAAGCCCTACCGAGTCCCCTTCCCCGTGCTTTTTATGTGTTCATTAGACGTAATATTTAAACTAGTGATGCCGCGAGACGCGAGAGAAATGAGACGAGACGAGACAATCGAGACGAGAGACATGATGAGACGAGACGAGACGAGAAGAGTCATTTGAGACAATGACAGGAATGAGACGAGACGAGACAAATGAGACGAGAGACATGACGAGACGAGACAAATGAGACGAGAAACATGACGAGACGAGAGACATGAAGAGACGAGACGAGACGAGACGAGACAAACGAGACAAGAGACATGACGAGACGAGACAAACGAGACGAGAGACATGATGAGACGAGACGAGAAGAGTCATCTGAGACAATGACAGGAACGAGCCGAGACGAGACAAATGAGACGAGAGACATGACGAGACGAGACAAATGAGACGAGAAACATGACGAGACGAGAGACATGAAGAGACGAGACGAGACGAGACGAGACAAACGAGACAAGAGACATGACGAGACGAGACAAACGAGACGAGAGACATGATGAGACGAGACGAGAAGAGTCATCTGAGACAATGACAGGAACGAGCCGAGACGAGACAAATGAGACGAGAGACATGACGAGACGAGACAAATGAGACGAGAAACATGACGAGACGAGACAAATGAGACGAGAGACATGAAGAGACGAGACGAGACGAGACAAACGAGACGAGAGACATGACGAGACGAGACGAGAAAAGCCGGTCGAGAACGAGAGAAACGAGAGGCGAAACGAGACAAGATGAGACAAGACGAGACAAAACGAGACGAGACGAAACGAGAGAGACCGGACGAGAGAAGCCGAGACAAGACGAGATGAGACGAGACGAGATGAAATGAGACGAGACGAGACGAAATGAGACGAAACGAGACGAGACGAGACGAGGCGAGAACATGAACACATTTATATATATCATCGGTGAAATTAATAAATTCTGTCGTTTTATGGAGACCGATTATTTAAAAAAATTGAAGATAATTAATTGAAAATGAAAAATTCTTTATAGATTCTTTTACTCTACTTCGCAATTCACTTCAATCATTAGTCGAATTCTCTTTGATTCATTATCAATATTTATAAGGTATTCATGAGAAAATGAAATTCAATGAGTTCCATTTCTTCATTTCAACAAATGAATAGGTCAGCGCGCGCATAGATCTTGTTGTCTTAAATTAAGACATTGAGACATATATTCTAGACATCCTAGGTGCCTCACTCGAGGGTCTTTTGACATCCTGAACCCCCCAGTTTTTACACTCCATTGGACAAAAAAATAACCACCGGTGCATTGCAACTTCAGCGATAAAATATCATGATAATGGCACGGAGAATGGCGGATAATCGAGGGTTTTGGCTCTCGTCTCAGTGATATTCCTCCTTCCCGGGGGAGGATACCTCATTCGTTTGGGTCACGACTCCCCGACGATGGCTCATTACCCGCCTAGAGGAGAAGAATGTTAACGAAAAATGAGCGAGGAAGATGTTTTGTTACAAAAGATGGAAAAAGCGACAGTCGTGAGACTCCAGCATTCACTGGGCACGATTATTATTTTAATTCGACTTAAACATCCTTAACGATTATGCATCCTAAATCGTGACGAGTGTTAAAACGTTGATCCATCCCGAGGTACAAGACGTAGCAATAATTTTCACCCCATTAAATCTTTAGGCCGCTTGGACCCACTGCACAGCGATGATTTAACGTGCGTGAAGATGCACTTTGAGCGGTATAAACGCCAGTCGGTGATAAATTTTCGTTTCTTTTCTCAACGTCACACTTTTCACAGTGCTTTTCTGGAATAGATGGCTACGCGTAAAAGGTCAGAGTTTTTTTTGAGGAGTTATTGCTTTGGAAATTGGAATTGTGCAAGAAGGACATGACACCGTGACGAAAAAATGATTTCACGTTGTGATGGGAGGAATTTCAATCAACTCCATCGAATTTATTATTTTATTGACTTTATATTGCTAGGAAAAAATCATAAAATGAAAAAAATTCAGTGAAGTTCTTTGAAATTTTGTTTTCTTTCACTTTTGCAATCAATAATGGAGCAAAAAATAAAATCCACACTGAGAGAAAAAAGTATTCCTGCCAAGGATTGATATTCTCGTCAGAAGATAATATTTTTGCAGAACGAATTTTTCCAGGACAGTCATTTTCAGAGAGTCCAAGTCTATCCTCAAAAATTACAGTGATGTTGAACAATCTGATTATTATGCTACATATGACCTTGACAAAATGTTCTCCGATATCTTCCGGATTTTACAAATTGGCGATTTTCTCAGGTAAAGAAAATTGGAATAATTCCAAATGTTAATAATTATTATTGGAGTTTCTTCGAGGTCATATGCAGAAGAATATTCTTATAGATCACCATAATTCTCACGCTTGGAACTGATTTCGGAGCACCTGGAAATGACTGGCCTGGAGAAATACGTTCCAAAAGAGATATTTTCTTCTACTAAGAGTATGAAAAAGATATCACCAATAACATTTTCTTGGAAGGAATAAATTTTTTTCTCAGTGTATAACTCATTAATCCAAAATATCCTCGAAAACAATATTAGCCCTCGAGTTTAATTTTGAAAACCAATTGCCGCTAAAATTTTCTCTGAAACTGTTCTATTCTCGGCAGGAAAAACGACGCGAGAATATTCTGCGTTTATCCCACAGTAGCAGAGGGAAATGAGGAGACCAAAGTCTCGAGTGGAAACTCGAAGCAGTTGGAACGAGGTACTTTATTGTGGCAATATAAAAGTGGATGCTTCCCTGAAACTTCAACGCCTACCGTTGACTCCTATTCTCCAGCACCGGCCACCCGGGGCGCACTTTCGATTACAAGCGACTACCCCAGGCTTCCGGTGATGCGAAATATCCCGGCTACTGCATACTAAATCCCGTGTATCCTCTTTCCTCCTCGTTTCCAGATTAATTACTACGAAGAATGGAATTACTAATTTTCTCTGTGAAATAGACGAATGATGAGGTAAAAGATGAAAGGAGATTTCGACCGAAAAATCTACTCGTGGAGAAATTATTTCTAATTCTGCGGTTGCTGAGCCCTATCTGTCGACATTTATTAAAATTACATTCATGGGGCAAAATGATACAGTCGAAAAAACGACTGTTTGACGCAATTCAAGTAAAACCATTTTTTTTATGAAATATTTTTGCTTCCGAGTGGAAGAATTGTAATCGGTTAAATTTTAGTTTTCTATTTTTTGTGTTATATCGACACATTATGATCCCAAAAGTCCGAAAATGCATTTTTTAGACGGTGTACGTTAGTGCGTATGTAACAAACTTTTTCTTCAATTTCTCGGTAATGAATAGATGGAATTGGATTTTTTTTTCTCAAATGTAGGTATTGCTAAGCCCTATCCGTCGCCATTAATTGAAATTTAATTCATTCAATGGATTAATTGAAAAGAAAATGAAACAGCAAAATCCTAAGATCAGGGCAAGGCCCAGGGAGAGACCCAGAGGAGGAAAAAGGAAAATGTGATGCTGAATTTCAATCGAATAATCTATTGACAAAATCTTCGCCCATCAAAACTTCTCAATAATTTTCTATACGACTGAATGGAAAATTATTATTCTCATTAGAACTCCCGCAAATAAAAAAAGTAACAAAGAAAATTTACAAAAAAAATTTTTTATTTTAATTGCATAAAACAGTCGTTTTTTTGACTGTTTCATTTTGCCCCACACAAAATCGGTAGCCCTACGATAAATCTCAAAAAGATTATGAATTCATTGAACTTTGACAGAGTGTGAAGATGAAAGCGATAGTAATAGTCGTTGTTTTTATTTAATTAATGATAATTATGCTACATTAAGAGAAAAGCAGTTTCTCACTTATTTATTTTTAATTGTCTGCGCATTTTGTCGTTAATTTAATTAAAAAAATTCCTGCGCATATCAATCCCCCGAACTCCAATTATTCGTAACGGCATAACAACTCCTTCAGCTTTCAAAAAACCATGAAAAAAGTGAAATTGGAAACGACTCGGAATGAAAATGAGTGAGCGCAAGGTAGTAAAGTGTATCCAGGTATTACCATATAATGTGGGAATACAAGAGTGTGGCGGATGATATACACCATTGTACACGCCGACTATTCCACCGTGTGGATTAAGTATGTGAGAAGATTCGGGGAGCGGAAGAGCATCCGAAGACGTAATCCCCATAATAATTACGTTCCTGTTTGTCAGACGCACAGTGACGCTGTTTACGTAATACTGAATTCATTATGTGGATATTATACTTTTCTATAGGATGGATGACTTCGTCATCGAGGCATTATACAAAAAAAAATTATTCATCATTTTTTCGTAACCATTTTTCATTAAAAAAATTAAAATTACGAACTAAATTAAAAATTCAATCATTTTGTTCCTAAAATATTCTGTTTAAATTACCATCAAAATCAAAATTTGTTTGTTTATAAATTCAAAAATTTATTATCACAATTATTATTAATTGTAGTAACAATAAAATCTAAAGTTTAAATAACAAAATCATTGAAAAATGATCAGAAAAATGGCAAAAATAAAGAATTTTCATCGGCATTTTTTCATGACTATTTTTTATTAAAAAAATAAAAATTGCGAAATAAATTAAAAACTCAATCATTTTGTTCCTAAAATATTCTGTTTAAATTACCATCAAAATCAAAATTTGTTTGTTTATAAATTCAAAAATTGATTATCACAATTATTATTAATTGTAGTAACAATAAAATCTAAAGTTTAAATAACAAACTCATTGAAAAATGATCAGAAAAATGGAACAAATGAAGAATTTTAATCAGCATTTTTTCATGACTATTTTTTATTAAAAAAACAAAAATTGCGAAATAAATTAAAAACTCAATCATTTTGTTCCTAAAATATTCTGTTTAAATTACCATCAAAATCAAAATTTGTTTGTTTATAAATTCAAAAATTGATTATCACAATTATTATTAATTGAAGCAACAATAAAATCAAAAGTTTAAATAACAAACTCATTGAAAAATGATCAGAAAATGGCAAAAATGAAGAATTTTAATCAGAATTTTTTCATGACTATTTTTTACTAAAAAAATTAAAATTGCGAAATAAATTAAAAACTCAATCATTTTGTTCCTAAAATATTCTGTTTAAATTACCATCAAAATCAAAATTTGTTTGTTTATAAATTTAAAAATTGATAATCATATTTATAATTAATTGTAGTAACAATAAAATTTAAAGTTTAAATAATAAAATCACTGAAAAATGATCAGAGAAATCTAGAAAAAAAATACATAAAAATCGGAAGACACCAGAAGATGGATAACTGCTGAATAGTAGCCCCCCACAGCTATCGCCCAAAGTACAATTATCCCCCTCAATACAAAATGCCAACTCGCTCCCAAGTGCTCGTCCCGGAAACTTTCACAGCGATATTTGTGTGACGTAAAAAGGAGGAATAATCGCATTGATTGCGAGAGAGACAGACAAACAACCACCTTGATGGCTTCTTCCTACTTAATGGATCTCCAGTCGTGTTGTTTACTAACATCCTCGGCCATGAAATGTGATCCCTGGGCGGTGGGTATTTACGTTTCCTCGGGAAACGCTGGGAGATTGGAAGAGAATGCGCATCAATTGCGATCATTTTCGGAGAATTGCGGCAATTTAAGAATTTTTTATCCTCAAATTTTGCAGTTGAATAGTCTTACCGAGAGGTCTTCCCCACTTGATGAAATAAAAATCTTCATTCAATTTTTTTTTATTTATTTCAATGAAAATGTTTCGAAGATACATCAAATGAATAGTTAAATTAATGAACTATTCATTTGAGACAATTAAAACATTTTCGTTAAAATAAACAGCAAAGATTGCCACAATGTTATTTACCCATCTGTTCATCTATTCAATTAAAGAATTGTGTTCAAACGTAACAGGAAAGTTGAAACTCGATACAATAATAACCCAGAAAGCCTCCAATGTTCACTGAATTTGTTCACCGAAGGAAAAATATCCATTATTACCAGCAACATCAGATCGTGTATCGATCCTCGATAATAGCATGCATTAACCCGATAAAATGACCCCCCAGTAGCATAAAAATTATGTTCCCTGCCATGTAGATCGATCACGCGGGCCACACGAGAGTATGAAACGTCGATCAGATTGATGGCATCCGATAATCGGCGCGATTCCTCCCCAACGATCAATTATGACTGCTACCGGTCACGGCAATACCCAGGCTCTTCCCGTATAATTGCTTCTCCCACTGATCCCGGAGCATTGTCTATCGGAGCGTAACTCTTATTACATTTTTCCTCAAGTGCTCCGGTTTTTTTGCTCCATGCAGACAACTATAAACCAATAAATACGTGACCTCGATCCGCTAATGCTCGGGGTTTATTCCGGCTTTCTTTTTTAGCCCTAAATTGGTCACTATGTGAGGGAAACGACAGAGCGCGTCATTTTTCTTTAATTGCGGTTGGCTGGCTAGCCGGAAAAATAAATAAATAAATAAATTTGACATTGTCAAATTTATGAATTTGAAATTTTCAACAACGACAAAGTTACATGAAATTTCTGCAGAATTCTTTATCGACGAATCAGTTAATTTCTTGAATATTCAAGTAATTTTCAGGTCCATACGGCACTGAAAAAAGCAGTTAAAATATTACAAATAATAATAGGGGACGGTGGGGCAAAATGAAACAGCAAGAAAATCTTGTGATCTAAGGGAGATAGGACGATTTTCATGAAAACGTTTTTTGTAGAGAATTTTACAAGCTACAAAAAAGGTCCTCTTCAAAAATGTCCTATCTCCTTTAGATGACGAGATTTTCCCACTGTTTCATTTTGCCCCGTGTTTCATTTTGCCCCATGCTCCCCTAGTAAAGGAATATTAAAATATTACAAATTTGGCTATCCCTGTTTTTAACGGATGAATTTTTTTTTCCCATGTTAAATAAAATTGCCCGTTACGCGACGTTGCCGAAAACTCGCTAAACGCGCCCGCGCGGTGTAGAGTGAATTTGGCAACGCTGGAGCCTAAATAACGCGACGGCGAATCCCCGCGGAGGCGACCAGTCGCAGGGTCGCGCATGGACTCGGATTAACATCGGATACGCGACAAAGGGGTATTAGTCTCGTTAAATGGGATTTCAGAAATATTAATTTGGATGATGAATACACGAGAGGAATCACGTGGATATTTTTTTAGCGAGACAAAATTTCAGATTTTTAGTTCGATATTTTGGGCGTAAAAAATGGAAAAAAAGGGTGATAAAAATATTTCGTATTGAGTGATACGAGGCTGCTATCTCATCGCTTATGAAAACGGATATGATCCCAGGAATTTAATATTTTTCTAGCAAATAAAATATATTATCATCCGCATCGAAACTAAAATCAATTAGTACCATTTGAAAATATAATTTTCCATCAAAATTAATTATGAAACTATTATTAATTGTAATGTATAACTTTATGAATAATCAGCATCTCGACTCGCTGATTAAAAGTGTCCCTTCAAGTCACTCCACTTGAAAATTTTATTACTGAAATTTGATTAATACCCCGCGGCGATAAATCCGACTCTTTTAATCAACTTCTCGAATTTCCTTTTTTCACACCTAATATCCCGGCTGGGGGAACAGTACCGTAAATTAAACGCTGTCTAACCGGCTCCAGTGGTAACGGTGAGTATCGAGTCCGGCCGTCGAGGGATTTAGCGTTCAGCGCCGAGGCAGGAGAGGACGAGAGAGAAAAATACTCCCGGTGAGTACGAAAACTGAGTAAAGTGGCGGACACGTTAATTACTCCGGCGTACGTCTAATTGTTCTGTGAGGATGGGTCAGCAGTTGATGGGGAAAATGTCGGGACTCCGGAGAGTCCGTCAGAAACGTGAAAACAACTGGAGAAAAAAATACGAGGAATTCTCCATACAAATAATAATCTTCAAATTTTTAACGAGGAATAATTCACAAATTATTCAGTTTATTTCAGGAGTATTCAATGAAATTGCAGGTTTCAGGTCCTCGTGATAACGAAAATGACTGAGAATTGTGAAAATTCAGTCTTTTTTCAGTTTATTGAAAATTTAATTTAATCTGTAGATCAATTCTCCCAATAATTTAACATAAAAAAATGATGATCCCCATAAAAAAATATATTTTAAAAATTTATAATGTGCGCCAATTTCGTAGATTTTTCAAATTTATAAAGAATATATAAAAAAAATATATAAACCATATATTTTATTTTTTTTATATGAATTGGACCGATTTAAGTTACTTTTCTATATATTTTTCACAATATAAATTTTTCACGGAGAGAAAAATTCAATAAAAATTACCAGAAAAAAACGTGAAAATTACGTTTTGAAATGTAATCCGCGAGCGAAGTAAAATACAATAAAAAGTGTGAGTCGGAACTGAAATTGTACGAATCACCACGTAAATTCAACGATTTGTTCCGTAAAAATTAACCAGCCATCTGATGACTCACCGCTGTGGGGACAAGTCGTTCCGTAATTTTTCCCCAACGATTGAGAAATTTTACGGAACGGAGCGTAGAAATAACTCGCCAGCTTCATAAAAATTGTTGAACATTCAAGAATTTTTTATTTTGGAAGCACAATAAGTCGGCAAGTTTCTGTAAGATTTTACTTCTCCGGAAAAAATTACGTGACAATTTCGTACTTTATTCGGTGATGAACCTGAGAATTCACTAAACGTTTCAGATTTCTTCTCTCTCATTCCCATAAAAATTGCCGGAAGACGATTCCCCATTGCGGATGACGTGAGTTGTTCCGTAATTTTTACTGAATACTTCTCTCCCTGCAATTACTTGAATTTCAAAAAATTCCTGACGGTACAGTACAGAATACAAAAGTCATAATGACATAAAGCCTCAGCCTCAGAAAGTTTTGTTAGACACAAAATCACCGATCATTTTTTCAATCCCGAAACGACGGATGCCCTGATGAAAGGACTCCGACGAAAAAAAGAGAAATCTCCCAAAAAAAAACGATAAAAACCCTCCGGGAGGGGGTGAACCTAGATTTCCGGGAATCGTCCAGTCGAAATTGTGAAAACGAGCGTCGATAAAATGATGGCAACGATAAAGCCAGGGGTGAGTTACGCCAACAGGTATATATATATGAGCCGACGTGCTGGCGTCTGGCCCGAAAGTTAGCCACATGAATTTATCGTTCAACGATATGCGAAAAACGAACGGAAATAACGCGTGTTAGCATCGCTGGAAATAATGGCCTCCCAGGGCAAACACATGAAAACAATTAGACGAGTTGTTTTAATTTGCGCACCCGATGCGCCCGAAAATACAGAAAATTATGGAAAACTAGAATGCGAGGGGACGCAGATCTGCGTGAATTAGCGAAAAGGGGATTGCGACAACATAACAGAACTAAAAATAAATAAATAACGGAACATTACGAGGGTCTTTCCAAGATAAATCAGTCGCGAAGTGGTCAAACGGTTTAAGTCAATTTCTTTAGTTGAGTTTTTCAGAAATATTTCCGAATTTATGGGAGATAGCGAAATTTTCATTATAACCATTTTTGTAGAGCACAATGAGTGCTACTAAAAAGGTTATGAGAAGAATTTTGCTATTTCCCTTAGATTTCGAGATATTCATTGAAAACTGGCCAATAGCCAAAATCGACTTGAACCGTTTGACCACTTCGGTACTGAAATCTTAATTTCGAATAAAGTTCTCCAATTTATCAACCCAATTGTGATAAAAATTCTGATGCATCTGATGCGCCCGAAAATACAGAAAATTATGGAAAAATAGAATGAGAGGGAACGCAGATCTGCGTGAATTAGCGAAAAGGGGATTGCGACAACATAACAGAACTAAAAATAAATAAATAACGGAACATTACGAGGGTCTTTCCAAGATAAATCAGTCGCGAAGTGGTCAAACGGTTTAAGTCAATTTCTTTAGTTGAGTTTTTCAGAAATATTTCCGAATTTATGGGAGATAGCGAAATTTTCATTATAACCATTTTTGTAGAGCACAATGAGTGCTACTAAAAAGGTTATGAGAAGAATTTTGCTATTTCCCTTAGATTTCGAGATATTCATTGAAAACTGGCCAATAGCCAAAATCGACTTGAACCGTTTGACCACTTCGCTACTGAAATCTTAATTTCGAATGAAGTTCTCCAATTTATCAATCCAATTGTGACAAAAATTCTAAATCCGTGAGACATTCTTCCACTGATGCATCAGAATTTTTTAAATATCCGACGGGCACGTAAATAGAAAAACTGATGGTCACACTACTAAAAATAGAAAAAATACAAATGTGGGATGACAAAAAATGCTGATAACACCGGAAAAAAATGATCTCGTCGCCGGAGCCAGGATCGTTGCATTAAAATTTTTGGACCAACTTTCATAACCGTGAAGCGCCAGTTGGAGTGGTAATGAGAAAGATCGTATCTCTTGACCGACTGCTATTGGAGAATAATTGTCATGCTAATGTCTCGCGATTATTTTGATGTTCAAGTGGTGGGTAGAGGCGAACGAGTTAATATACGACAGCGAAAATTCCATTTTACTTTGGCGACAGCTGTATGGCCTCGGAGGAGAACCGAGGTCGGTATAATTGCGTCGTCCATGACAGAGAGAGCGCCGTAGAGTTGAAAGGACACGTTAGCATCAAAGAGACCCCGGGTCCAGAGAACTGCGCGAGACTAGAAGTCGGTTTTACACTTTCTCCTTTTTTCGGTCGTTCTGCCATTATTACGGCGAATAAAATTGTGATGAGAGTGATTTTTTAGGGATGTTGGGGGTTAATGGACAGTGGGGTGAAATGAGACCCCTGGAAAATTTGAGATTTTACACAAATGATTGATTTTTCTACACTGATAGAATGATTCATTTATTCCAAACGAGATTCGTTAATTATTAACGAATGGTAGAGTTGAATATGACCAAATGAATATTCGTTAATAGTTAACGAATGGTTCACTTGAATGGCGAAAGTCAAGTCAAACAAGGCTCCTCAAATATACATTCGTTAACTATTAACTAATGAACATTTGGTGGGACCGAATAGACCCTAACCTCCAACCAAAATCCAGATCCTGAAAACACCCTCGAAGAAACACATCAGAGACATTACAAAATTTCTTAAGAAATGTGAACTACAGATTTAAAACTAACATAGTTAACCCTAGACTGGTCACCATGCGAGGAAATTGCCGCAACACGTCGTTTTATTCACCTTGCCATCGACTGGTTGACCGGAAAAATTTGAGAAAAATTTAATTCGTCAATTGAATTATCAGGGATATTCTAGTATTTTTTTTTTCAATATTGTATCCTTAATTCTGGGAGACAAAAAATTATTTCCAACAGGTGAACAATTTTTTCCCGTGTTAAATGAAATTGCCTGTTGCGCGACGTTGCTGGGAACTCGCTAAACGCGCCCGGGAAGTGTAGAGTGGATTCGGCAACGCTGGAGCCTAAATAACACGGCGGCACTCTCCCGCGAAGGTGACTAAAGTCGCGTTTTCCCGTCAGGTGACCAGACTAGGGTTAAAATAACAGCAACAATGTCTAGATAACTACAACCAAATCACACAATCTTCGATAATTGGAGGCTGTTATCAGTCGTTTTCTTTTTTTTGTGCTTTTCTTAGTCATGTCAGCTGGCTGAGCCCGAAAATGGGTTCCGAAGCTTTAATAGACAAAAAAAAATTGACGTTTTACCACTTCGCTACTGAGTTATCCTACCGTTCTGTAAAAGTGTATCATGAGTTCAGAACCCAGAGCTCTGATAGTCAGTTCCTTCGATAGTTCCACAAGGCATTCAACTGTTGAAACCAACTCCCAGTACTGATCACAGCCCTCACCCGCGTATTTTGAAATTCTCCCCGTGAGATGGGCCACAGTCAACTCAATGTTCTCCTCCACAATTTTCCAAAGTTCAACGATGGAAGGCACCAGACATTGTGATACTCCCAATTGCTGGCATTGGGGCTATTAAACTCAAATACAGAGTCCGAGTTTCAACATTTGAATTCCGTAAGTACCGGGGGACTTCACTCCCATCCGAGGATATTATTTCGTGAGTTTCGGGGCAATCGTTTGAGCGAATGAGGGCAGAGAAATTTAATTAAATGTTTCTTTTCAGGGGTATTTACTTCGCTGGAATCGGGGGAGTCACTCACTCCTGATTGGGAGACCGACTTTCATTAAGTCCGGGTAATACCCCTATCGATTCCATGTCTGGATAAACAGTTAATTCCGGGGAATACTGGCGGAATGGGTTGCGGGAGCAACACTGGGAGTGATAAATAACGAAAAATTACGAGGAGTTTTTTCAAAAGAAATTTCTACTTTGAATAGTGATGTTGCGAGACGCGAGAGAAACGAGACGTGACGTGACGAGACATGACGAGACGAGAAGAGACAAACGAGACATAGTCCAGTCGTGCAAATGACTTTGTGCAAATGATTTCTCTCAATTTCAACAATTTTTTGAGGGAAATTACTACATTCATATATTCATTTCAATGAAAATATTTTAATTATATTGAATAAATAATTGATCAATTCCAGACGGTCAGCCATGTGTTTGCATTTTCCTCAAATTGATGGTTCGTGCTATTTCATTCGAAAATTAGAGGTGAAGTGATTAAATTCATCCATTGCCAATAACAGATTATCCCATGTTAATAAATTATCTATTTCCCCTTCTAAACAGCGATTCAATTCCTAAGTAATCAACTCTTCATTTACGTCGATGAAACATTGATTTTTTTTTTTAAATCTTATTTAAATAAACCAATTGTTTTGATGAATAGACGAGACCAATCCGGATAATTAATCAAGAACTACTGGAAAGGATAATAAAAATTGGGAGTAGTTGAGCTTTTTTTTTCACTTTAGTTGCTTCCAATCAAGAACAACAGAAGAGAGCACTAAAAATAATCCATTGACCAGTCGATTTTACTCTCGAAAATGAACGCGCAACAATGAGCGGGTCACAAGCGAGAGACCCGTGCATTTTTATTGTTGGAGAGTAGTGCCCCCCCCCCTCCCCCCGCGGTGTTTGTACCCCGATTACGTGGAATATCTTTGTTTGCCACTGCTCAACCAACATGACAACGCGTTGGAATTGCGAGGAGAATGGATTCCTATGTGAAAATCAGTTTAGAATTGAGAAGAAAGGAGGAACTCCTGTCTCCATATTTTATCGTGAATTTAATCGGGTTGAGTTATATCTGGATAATTAATCGCATTCCGTGGGAATGAAAAATTCAATATTCACTCTACAATGATGATTAAAATGACGGGGACATCGTAGAATGAATCAACTTCGGTGGAAATAATTTTTTTAGAGAACAAACGTCTTTGGAAAAATCAAATCTGTCTAATTTTATTAACGAGATTTCTATGATTGATTTTATGTGGTTCATCACGTTATTGTGAGTTTATTTGACTGAATGTTATTTTACGCATATTTTAATAATCATATTTTAATCATATTTTGATAATCGCGGATTATTGCAACTAGAATCGTATTATTTTGGACAATAAATAATTGCTTCACCTCATGAAATAGTCAAATTGCTCCATAAGGTATCTAGAACAAAGTCCATTCATTAATAAGTGTTGGTGATTATTGGTTATCAGGTTTTGATTTTTTTTTTTGAAGGTATTCATAGTTACGTTTATTTAAAATTTATTTTTCTCGAAGGAAATGTTTGTTTCGAAGACGTAATCATCAATTTTTTATCAATCAATAATTGAAACATTCCAAGGGGGTTGAAATATATTTATATTTATATATATATATTTTTAAAAATATTTATTTCCAAAGGAAATCGAAAAAAGATTTGTACAATCTAGGATCCTATGCAAAGATTATCCTTGTTCTCAAACTTGAGGATATCCCTGGCGAGATAGATTGCGGACACAAAAGGTGACATCAATTTTCTTAAAGAGAACTAGGGAGAAATTCGTGGGAAATGATGAAAACTTCTTTTGAAAATCCGAAAAAAAATTTCGGTTCAAGTCGACTTATCTCCCAGTTGAGTTTTTGAGCAATATTTCCGAATCTAATGGAGCTAGCGAAATTTTCGTAATTACATTTGTTGTAGCACTCAATCGGCTCTACAAAAAAGGTTATAACAAAAATTTTGCCATCTCCCTCAGATTCCGAGATATTCATTGAAAGCTGGACAATAGTCAAAATTGACTTGTACCGTTTTACCACTGCGCTACTGATTTTATAAAAAAAATCTGGCGATTTATTTTTCCGCCAAAAAAGCCCTCGGAATTCCTCTCGTGTCCTGACAATCATCGATCGTGGGCACGTAACGCCTTAACGAAAATTAATGTTCGTGCCAAGATCAACTTGGCGGAACACGAGGGACAAAAAATCCTGAAGCCCTCTCCCGAGTTCTTAAATCACCCGGGGGCTTTGGGATGCAGAGGCGTGTGCGCCACCGAATTGAACGGGTTTGTAAATCAAACTGTTGATGTAGTACGTTCACGACAATTGAACGAGACAGGGCGTGAGGGAGTCGAGTGCATTGAGATATCCACGTCTGGACTACCAGCGATTATTGCACTGGACATTGAATGCACTTGCTGGGCACCCCATGGAGGTGTGCATCCACTAATTGAGGAGTCTGTTAACGGGTTTCAATCTCAATCTGTGTCGTAGCTAACGCCATTGTTGGGATAGAATTGGCGGTGGAGACTTCGTCGATGACGATTCGCAAGTGAGGAGAAACATTCGGTGAGAATTATTTTATTACTTTATCGGTGAAATAAAATTAGTGAGTGATGAGGAAATTTCATCGCAGAAAACGTCTCAAAGGAATAGCCAATGAATAGTTTACGGCAGGGAATAGATTTACTCATTGAAAATTAATAAATTCGATGGAGGAAATTTGAAGTTTTCCACGAACTTGAGTTTTTTTTCATGAACATTAGAATTTGGAGCAAAACATAATTTAGTGTTTTATACTTCAGGAAAGAAGTGAATTCGGAACGCTCATTTTTCCTGACTCTCGATCAATGATTATCGATGATTTGGCCCTCCATATCTCTAGTATCGCAGGAGATATTTCCTCTCGTGAAATACATCTCATCGGGCAGATTTTTCCATGTTCCACTGCAATGACAGCGAGTGGTGAAACATTTCACCCCATTTTTCCTTATGAATTCAGTAGCGAAGCGGTAAAACGGTTTAAGTCGATTTTGACTATTTGCCAGTTTTCAATGAATATCTCAGAATGTAAGGGAGGTGGCAAAATTTTTGTCATAACCTTTTCTATAGCACGCAATTCGCTCTACAAAAAAGGTCATTACAAAAATTTCATTATCTCCCTTGAATTCGTAGATATTCCTCAAAAACTCAGATGAGAGCTAAGTCAACTTAAACCGTTTTACCGCTTCGCTACTTAATTGAAAGTTGAACTACACGGAGAGAAATATTCAATAAAAATTACGTATCTTCTCCGTAATTCCGGAGCGAAATGTGGTTGTACGAAATTTTACGGAACTGTCACGGAATTTTTCCGGGGCGTTCCGTAATTTTTATCTGAATCTCCTGTAAAAAATTACGATACTGTCACTTAAATTTTCTGAGTCAATTCCGTAATCAGTTCCGTAATTTTTACTAAACATTTCTCTCCGTGTAATCTATTATGTCAACACTCTGTCCTTCTGTTATCATGTTTCGAGCTAAATTATGCTGCTCTCCACGCCTTATTTCCCTCATTATTTAGACTCTCAGCTGAACAATCGCCGTAATTAAATATCCCATGCAAAACTCGGGGCTTTAAAACTTTAATGACTTCAGCTGTTAATTTGACGTTTCGAACGTGCTCCCCTTGATTTGACAGTGAAATGGGATTAAACTTCCCTAACTAGCCAGGAAAGCCTTGAATTTCGCCTGGAAAATTTCCCTGTCCCTCATTACGCTCCAAATGCCCATCAAAATTTCTCCCGCATGTCCGAAACAGGCGATCACCAATTTTAATAAAAAAATTTAAAGCTCTCCCTCTCGATTTTACCATCGATCCCATCACAATTACGTGATGATCACAGTGCGTGGGATATTTTCCCTCACCCCCATTGTCTCTCTATCACATGCCAGCTGTATGCATGTAACATGTGATTCCCAACGCAGCGAGATTCGCCTCTCGAAAAATTTTTCACTCTCTCAAAACGGAAAAAAATCGTAACGAAAATAGGTCACCTAGGTGTTGTTTGTTTGTTACACAATTACCGGAGATTATTCCGTGTCATTGTATGATGCATTACGTGAGATTATCCAAGCTCTCCGGGAAAATTTGTCAACTCTACTTTTTTTTCAACTCGCCAACGCGTTATTCACAGCTGCGTGCGTGTATTTCTTTATTTATTTTTATTTTTATTTGCTGTTCATTAATAATTGAATTATTCGTGCAGAAAAGTCTTGATTCTCAGTCAATGTCTCAAAATCGGAGGGAAAGTTCAGATTTCAAAACGTTGTTTTCTCAAAAAATGAGATTTTTCAATTATTTTATGATTAAAAATGTTTCCCGCATTTTGTAAATGAAGAATTCAATTTAACGGAATTTTCCTGACTTCTACTAATTTTCTCGCTGATCATTCCATGAAATTCAGAATGTTCAATGACGGAATTCCCTGCACGGAGAGAAATATTCAGTAAAAATTACGGAACAATTCACGTAATCCGCAGTGGGGAATCATTTTCCGGCTATTTTTATAGGAATGGAAGAGAAGAAATGTGAAACGTTCAGTGAATTTTCAGGTTCTTCACAAAGTACGAAATTGTCACGTAATTTTTCCCGAAGAAGTCAAATCTTACAGAAACTTGCCGACTTATTATGCCTCCAAAATAAAAAATTATTGAACGTTCAACAATTTTTATGAAACTGGCGAATTATTTCTACGTTCCGTTCCGTAAAATGTCTCAATCGTTGGGGAAAAATTACGGAACGACTTGTTGTTCCCCCGAACAGCAGTGATTCATCAGACATGTGGTTAATTTTTACGGAACAAATGGTAGAATTTACGTGGCGATTCGTACAATTTCAGTTCCGACTCGCACTTTTTATTGAATTTTACTTCGCTCGCAGATTGCGTTTCAAAACTTAATTTTCGCGTTTTTTTCTGGTAATTTTTATTGAATTCTTCTCTCCATGTGAAATTTTCAAAAAATGTGCCGGAAATGTCAGCGAAAAATTTTAAACACCAGCTCCGACGTTCCTACCGCGAAAAATGCCGAGATTATCAAAACTCCCCGGAAAAATTATTCAATCTCCCATTTCTCCCGAACTCGTTAACGCGTTATTCATGTCCATGCGTCTACTTTACGATCCTGCGTACGACACAAAGGAGGTACAGAACACCGCGTACACCTCTCGTTATGACCGTCGAAACGAGCGTGCGGTGCGCATTCCGCTTCCGCATGAGGCTGTAATAAAAAAAAATAACCGCGGAAACCGGATGATAAAATTTTTAACGATTTTTTGTGTAAACTCAGAAGCCAACCGCAGACTCGTTAATTATCTCCGAGATTACTAATTGATAATTCCAACGGAGATGCGCCTTTCTAAAATAAACGTGTACATACCGATTTAATCCCCTAGCGTTCGATAAAATCGCCGAGTGAAGTCTCGTGCATTGATTCCCTCCGGCGTAACTCCTCTTTTGTTAATAAATAATGAGTGATTATTTTCTCTGGGAACAATAAACTGTTTATCAGTGGTGAAGGTGCCCTTTTGTCGCGGCGCACAGGGGACACGTTACGTAGGAGTCGCGGCGAGATACTGACGGGTCGCCGGTGCCGCATGGAAACCTCATGCCGCCTCGACGTGGTTTACCCTCCCTCCACTGTTCACGCTCCCACAACCCTCTCACCCTCATCGCGACGCAACTATTCTACACTCTCTATTGCGCTTCCCTACCTTCCTGTCTTCCCCACTGCGCACCTCACTTCCCGTCGCTCATCTCCACGCGCCGAAAATGCTCAATCACTTGGCACTTCATTTTTCCTTTTCGGAGGTGCATTATGCAGTCGGTTTGCTGAAGAGAGCCAATTAACGGCTTTCGTCAGCCGACAATGCACGGAGAGAAAAATTCAATAACAATTACCAGAAAAGAAACGGAAAAATTACGTTTCGAAATGAAATCCACGAGCGAAGGAAAATTCAATAAAAAGCGGAAGTCGGAACTGAAATTGTACGAATCGCCACGTGAATTCTACGATTTGTTCTGTAAAAATTAATCACTAGTCTGATGACTCACCGCTGTGGGGACAACAAGTCGTTCCGTAATTTTTTCCCAATGATTGAGAAATTTTATGGAACCGAACGTAGAAATAACTCACCAGATTCATAAAAATTGTTGAACGTTCAAGAATCTTTTATTTTAAAGGCACAATAAGTCGGCAAGTTTCTGTAAGATTTTACTTCTTCGGGAAAAATTACGTGACAATTTCGTACTTTATTCGGTGATGAACCTGAAAATTCACTGAACGTCTCAGATTTCTTCTCTTCTATTCCCATAAAAATTTCCGGAAAACGATTCCCCGTTGCGGATTACGTGAATTGTTCCGTAATTTTTACTGAATATTTCCGTCCGTGAAATTTCACTTTTTGTAAATTTTCGTGACATTTTGGTTTCACTGACATTTCACGGAATTTCATCAATTCTAACCATCCGAAGAATCTACAGTTTCAAAGAGTAATAACAATCCCCAGGGTAATGATAGTAATAATACTCCTTCGTTTATTCAACGAAGATGAATTTTTCTAACACTCAACACAATACCTCTCCTAACCGTCAATTACTGCCACATTGTTTCCGACCAAAGCCGTTAATTGAATCTCTTCAGCATGCCGAATGCATAATCCACCTCCGGAAATTAAAAAAATCAACGGCCAAGTGATTGAGCATTTGCGGTGCGCGGCGAGGAGATTTCCAAATGTCGTTTTCTCAAAAAATGCAATTTTTTTATTATTTCACGGAGAATTAAATGGAATTTTCGACGTTCAATTCGGTAGCCTATGCTGTTCGAAAAAAAATTGCAATTTCAGTGGCAGTCGAATAGTAATTCCCAGGAGAGAACCATTCAACGCCGAATTGCCATGAATTTTCAATGTTTTGTCAATTCAAAAATATATTCATCGCAATTTTCAGTTCTCACAGGTTTTTCCGGAAACTTCGAATTTTCTTTAATTTACGAGACTCCTTAAAATTCCAGTCGAGCTAAATCGTAATGAAAATTTCAGAAAAAATTGAAAAAAAAAATCAACGGCCAAGTGATTGAGTACTTGCGCTGCGCGGCAATGAAATTTCCAAATGTTTTCTCAAAAAAAGCAATTTTTTCCTTATTTCACGATTTAAAATGTTTCTCACACGTTTAAAACGTAAAATTAAATTTATATATCTTCGATGTTCAAATCCTGAAATAATTGTGAAATGATCGGTAGCCTATGCTGTTCGAAAAAAATTGAAATTTCAGTGGCAGTCTAGTAATTTCCAAGAGAGTGTCATTCAACGCCGAATCGCGATGAATAGTGATTTTTTGTAAATTCAAAAATATATTCATCGCATTCCCAGTTCTCCCAGATTTTTCCCTGAAATTTCGAATGTTCGTGATGAAATTTCCAAATGGTAATGAAAATTTCGCAAAATGTATCGGAAATTTCAGCGAAAAATTCCCCAATTCCCATCCGATCAAACCCCATCAAAGTGACACCGCCACCACTCCATTCCCCCCGGCTAGATAGACCGCTGCCTTCGGCCTCACGTACCGCGCGGATTGACTCACTCACTTTCATCAGCGATATTAGCAGCTCTCCACGCTGCTCCAATCCCGTTGCGGTTGTCCCAAGCGCTCTCCCCGCTGCTGCCACCTACTCATCTGAGCCGGGAATCCCCGATTCATAAGCGCACGGAGGTCATCGAGCCACGAGTGAGAGTGATCTTTAGCCAGCGGCAGTTTACGGATCTCCTCTTTATGCTCCTCTGCGACTCAGAAAACCTAACGTATTCCCTAGTTATTTATTTTTCATCTTCCCGTGATTTTTCTCGCTCCACCTGGGAGTCACGTTCCCCCCGACAATCACGATTCACGGCCATCGATCAGTCCCCACTTCCGAGGCCACTCATATTGTTTGCATACAAAGGAATGAGAATAATAAAATACTCGAATGGAGAGCAAACTCTTTTGGAGAGATTCGCGAGCGCTTGAGGGGGCGATTCGAGTCCCTCTTTCACCTCTTTATCCTCCGCGAGGGCAAACAAATGTGCCCCGGGTCAATTTCTCCTCAGAATAGAATATTAAAAATTTCGAAATAAATCAACAGACCCGGGGATACTGAGAATTGAGTGGGTGACTATCTCCTCAGCACTACGAAATATTCATCGATTCCCGAATGAGTAAATTAACTTGGCCACGTACGGCATATCGCTACAATTACGAAATTCCAGACGTTAAAAATCCAATGTTGTCTCATCTGGGTCGCGATTAAATGTTGCAAATCATTTTGTCGAGTTAATTACTCAGAGAGATGGAGGAACTTGAGGGGAAAAATAAATGAATCAATTAGGGGAGTCGGGTTTCAGAGGAATGTTGTCATTTTGTTTGCTGTATTGTTTTATTCATGTTTCTCATCAATTCTTATCAATTCTCGTTTCGGAAAAATGTGTGGAACAACAATTACGAGCCAGTTTTTTGGAATTCGACTCCTCACAGCTGATTTCGGTTTTTTTTTCATACAAAAAAATTCACTATTTGTGTAAAAAAATATAAAAGAAGCAAATTTAGCCATGTAAGAGGCGAATTGAAAAAAAAATAGATCGTGATTGTTATTCCACATATTTTTCCGTAAATTTTGAAAAAAAAAAATCCTTCGTAGCTCAAAAATTGGAGGCCCTGGACTGTTTTTGGCATTTTAAGCGTTTTCGGGCAAGCGAACAATAAACAAATTTTTTTTGCACTAATTATTCATTTTTACATCTACATAATCAATCTTCAATGTATGAAAAGTCTCACTCCAACAACCCACGACTTTTAAAACTCACAGTAGTCTCCCCTTAAGTTATTTGAGAATCGACTGGTATCTGGATGGATCTGGTGCTCGCAAAACGATGAAATATGGTGTATGAAATGTTGGAGACCATAAATTTGTGAATTTTGTACACGATCACATGTACAAGCTTGGGTTTCCCCCTTGCTCTGGGAGTTTTTCTCCTGTCAATCAATAAATAAATCCAATAACAAATAATAATAATGTCCTCATTATGAGAAAATTGAGGGTCCGCTCTGATACTGAAGCATCTCCTCTTTGTGATGCTAAATCTCGAGAGTGAGCGAGTGGTTCATCGATAATGAAGTGACTCGGATAAAATCGAGAGTAATTTTGCGTGTGGGGAAATAGCCGTTGATCAATCCGACTAGAATGGAAGCCTCAAAGAGAATGTTTAATCACTTGGGTTCAGCGGGAGACAAGAGGGAATTTTGCCCCAAGTTTGCATGCTCGGTGGATCGCTTAACCGAGTAATTACGATGAAAATCTAACAAGTGAGCCCATCAGACGCTGTTGCCCTCAAAAACACGCGGGTTTATAATGGAAAAATGAATTGCTCCAGCAAATGGAACCTGGATGACGCTTAATTAAACACCTTTTGCAGGTCTGTAACAGCGATCTTCCTGGTGCCTAATTTATGTTCCACTTTATGTCCTTGTGATGGGAGAGATTGACGCCCGAGATTGGAGGAGGGCTCGCCTACATCCGTGATTGCGTTGTGAAAAAAAAAACGGCACGAGGGAAATGAGAAAAATGTAACGACTCGAACAAAATTCACGGATTCCGAGAGAAGTCATTAAATTCGGAGGGGAACAATTGGAATGGTACTTGTACTATTTTTTTATCGCTAGGGGATCGCGAGGGCTATTGGAGAGGGGATAAATGGAGGCTTTTATTGAAGGGCTCGTATCTGTAATATCCGGAAATTTGCCAAGGGGAATACGGCACACCCAGAGAAATGACGCGTTTCGATTGAGTAAAATTTTTTATTTGACATTTTTCTATTTTTCGCAATAATATTACTGCTGTTAATTAAGAAAATCATGTGTTTACTCATTATTCATTTATTCAATAATTTTTTTTCATTTTATGAATTAAATAATAATTTAATAATTAAGTGGTAATTAATAATTAAGTAATTTTTAGAGTCTTCTAGTAGGTGAATTATCAATTTGAACATAAATTTATTCATTTCTGCCGAGACTATTGCGATTAATTTTTTTTAACGTTAGAAAAGTTAGTTTAATATGTTCCTGGTGCATAATATGTTAGTTTAATATGTCCAGAAATTTCGTGGGGGACAAGGATGTTTGTCTCGACTATAACGATATAGAATATTCGAGACGAGTTATGGAAATTTCGGAATAATAATTCATTGTGGCTCGCGCCATAAAAAAACGATTTACCGACAATTTACCGATCTCCTGAATTTTTATGGGGATTTTAAAATTTCCATATTTCATCAATTTTTTTGATAAAGCGCGAGGAAAATTCTGTTCTGTGCATTTCACCGTTGATTCCCGAATAGACTAGGATCAATATCAACATCAATAATTACAGAAACCAATTTTTCCACAAAAATTTCCGAACTTTATTCTCCGTTAGGAGTTCCCTTTCATTCGTTATCGATTCAGTTGTACTGATGACTTGAAAAAATAATCAACTTCACATCTGCTAATAAACTCATCAGCTTCGCACTCGCGAAAGGGCATTCGCACTTCACCCATCAATTACGCAATGATCGTCTTCATAATTTCCCAACACTCACAGACAAAAAGAAAGACCTGAAATGAAAGAGATTAGGAGAAATAATCAGAGGTGTGATTGGCCAATTGTACCTATTTCTCGTGAGAAAATTGGTCGATTCTGAAATAAACGAGTTATCCTCCGATTTCGATGCATTGCATAGTTCCGTTAATTATTTCGGCAATTCAATTTAATTGCTGAACTTTGTGAATTATGCCGGTTACGAAATTGCATTTGGACACTCCATTGTCCCGTCAAAATCCATTCATCATGCATGGGCTCAGGGTAATGAGTCATTGCCTAATTATGCTCATGACCCGCACCGGGAATTCACGCGCCCCACCAGGAGGATCATTTTCTTTTTTAATTCGAGGTACAAGGAGGAGCCGAGATTACCATCGATTTTGACAATAAATGAAAAATGTGGGACTTCCGTTGTAATTAGAGGGGGATACGTATCTTAAATCGTTCAGACATTTTGTAAAGTGAGAATTTACACCGTGAAACAGTGGATTGAAACTAAAACCAAGAAATTTCTCTCATAATTTCGATTAAAATCAACATGTTCTTTGATTAATTCAATTTTTTAAATCGAAAACTCGAATGAATCGGGTGATTCCACTCTGTGAGAAGAATTTTACAAGTCTATTCTATTATAAATATTCCTTCTCTATGAATAAGTAATAAAAATTGTTTGAGAATGTTTTGTTATTTTTTATTTTTCCATTCAAAAAGTTTAATGAATAAAATCATTTTAAAAATTTGATCACTCAGAGTCAAACGAGGCTTCAGTAAAGCCTCTGATATTTCACTGAAAATTAGGAGAATTAGTTCAATAAAAATAAACGTCAGTTAACTTAATCCAATAATTCCAAAGCCTTTAAGTTCCTCCACCAACCGAAGACTGACAGCTTCTGCAGATCCCCGAGATCCTCTTCATAACGATAAAAATGAAACAAGAGGTTAATTGGCCAACCTCAGTATCGCAAATAAAATTCCCATTAGAACCCCCTGAAATTAAAATATGAAGAGGATATCTCCATGAGATTGCGATGAACTTTGCGCCAATGAGGGTATAATGACCGAAGGGTAATGCCAAGTGCCGGTGAAAAATCAAACTGAGCCGATCTTCGCTGGAACCGTTGATCCCCGTCATTTGATCAATCTCACAAATGATCATTCATATTCACGTTAATGACATTAAATTGCCGTTGAGATAGGATCAATGTCTCAGGAGTGATCCCCCGGACGAGTCCATCGTAAAAAAATCACGATTTCCCAATAATTCGACCCGATTTTAAATAAGAAAGACTCGCAATTGATTGTGAATCATTTAATAAATGTCACTGGAATTTCTTTGAGTTCATAATTTTTTTATGAAGCGCAAGAAAAATTCCGGCCTCTGTTAATCAATAATTAAAGAAATAAATTTCGCCCCAAAAATTCCTGGATTCGCCTGCCCCTGAGGAATTTCCTTGTATTCGTTATTGATTCAGCTGTGAATAAAATGACTTGAAAAATATTCAACCTCACGTCTGACAATTCGTCGGGTAATTCATGGGGGTGTTGGAGGCTTCTGCGGTGAATGCAGTGGACACCATTGATCCCCGTCAGTTGATCAATCTCACATTCTCACGAGTCCATCGTGAAAAAATCACGATTTCCCAATAATTCGACCCGATTTTAAATAAGAAAGACTCGCAATTGATTGTGAATCATTTAATAAATGTCACTGGAATTTCTTTGAGTTCATAATTTTTTTATGAAGCGCAAGAAAAATTCCGGCCTCTGTTAATCAATAATTAAAGAAATAAATTTCGCCCCAAAAATTCCTGGACTCGCCTGCCCCTGAGGAATTTCCTGGTATTCGTCATTGATTCAGCTGTGAATAAAATGACTTGAAAAATATTCAACCTCACGTCTGACAATTCGTCGGGTAATTCATGGGGGTGTTGGAGGCTTCTGTGGTGAATGCAGTGGACACCATTGATCCCCGGCAGCTGATCAATCTCACAAATGATCATTCATATTCACGTTAATGACATTAAATTGCCGTTGAGATAGGATCAATGTCTCAGGAGTGATCCCCCGGACGAGTCCATCGTAAAAAAATCACGATTTCCCAATAATTCGACCCGATTTTAAATAAGAAAGACTCGCAATTGATTGTGAATCATTTAATAAATGTCACTGGAATTTCTTTGAGTTCATAATTTTTTTATGAAGCGCAAGAAAAATTCCGGCCTCTGTTAATCAATAATTAAAGAAACAAATTTCGCCCCAAAAATTCCTGGACTCGCCTGCCCCTGAGGAATTTCCTTGTATTCGTTATTGATTCATCTGTGAATAAAATGACTTGAAAAATATTTAACCTCACGTCTGACAATTCGTCGGGTAATTCATGGGGGTATTGGAGGCTTCTGGGGTGAATGCAGTAGACACCATTAAATTAAATAATAACTTTCCAATAATTCGCAGCGATTTTAAATAAGAGAAAGACTAATTGCAATCGATTGTAAATCATTTAATGAAGGCCATTGACATGATCTCATCGGCGAGATAACAGACTTTCCAGCGTAAACGACAGTTCTTGGGGGGATGATGGCTAACCTCGCTTTCCTTTCCACGACTTCCTTATGTATTTACACTTCTCCTTCTCCGACATTTTTCTCCACTGGCATCCGGCCATCTGGGCGACCTTGGTCACTGGCTTGTTTCGGTTACACCGCAGCACTTGAAGATAGTAGATGATAAAGCCATTCTTTCGACGACGTCTCTTGGACTTGCGCCTTCTCGACCTCTTCGCCATGCTCCAGATGAATTAGTTGCTATTGATTACCAGAATTCACTCGTTTGATTTTTCCACATTTTATTCAGCTGATGGTGATGGAAGTTTCCGGGGATTTTTGGAGGATTCCTTACGTGATAATTTATGTTATTTGTGTGACATTTCTGGTGAAGTGAGCATCGGGGGTTTGCAGTTGTCTTCAGTTCAATTCGCATGTTTTTTTTTTAGGTCGAGGTCTAGGGAAATTGGATCAACGCGGGATTCATTCACGTACAGAGATTTTTTTTGTTTTTTTTTAAGGAGTGTTTTTCTGTTTTTGGCTGTTTTTCTGGTTTTCGCGAGTTGAAATAAAATTTTTTCGTAGCCAGAGCTTAATGTTAACGAGCTTAATGAATAACTAAACTGTTGGACATTTTTTCAAGGGGCTAGTCACTTAGGAAATCACTGGACCACTCGACTGGAAATCGAGGAAGAAATCACCAGAAATCAATGTAAATCACTGGAAATCAAGGGATTTCCATTTTCGATAGTGTAAAGATTCAAGGAAATCATCGGAGATAAAAAGAAAACAAAGAAATCAAGTGAATTCCGAAATCATTAGAAATCATCGATAAGTGTAAAATCGAAATTGATTTTGCAGTTTCCACTCTACAATTTTTGCTGTTGACAATGTCAACAGTTTTCCCTCGAGCTGTAAAGAGTAATTTTCAACTGGATGCAGCAAACAGGGAGAAGCGATGGAGAACTGATGGAAAAGTGTACAAATCTCCAATTCCCGAAAATCCCTCTGTGGATTTATCAAAGTACCTCTTGTAAAATTGTTTTTCTCTTCAGCAATTCAATGAATTCTCTCCCCCCTCATGTTTCCGAGTAACGTTACAATTCAATACGAAACTAACGACTAGACTCAACGCAGTTAGTGAAAAGTTTACTTCTCGTAATGTTTGAACGTGTAAATAAAGTTTCAGTGCTGGTGGGAAAACCCGGGGGTCGTTTTACCGTTGTTTTCGTCAATGGTTTTGATAAGAGAGTTACAGAGTGTTGAGAATTTTAAAGCAACTGCAGAACTTCTGATTAATCCCCTTTTCCCGGAAACCCGAGGAGAAAGAAATTCACCAGAATATGAAGGGGAGACGTGCGATGGAGTAATTCAGAATAGTGAGTTTTTTATTCGCCATTGAAAAGCGTAAATGGAGACAATTTCTGTTGCCAGGGTAAACGGTGAGAGTTTCAACCGAAAAGTTTACTTCTCGAATGAACCCGGCGACGGTTTTATTTGTTTACTCTTGGAATTCATTGGCCCCAGGGCCCTGCCTTATCGCGCTAACTCGCTCCACACACGGAATTTTCTCGCAAGCTCAATTCCTCCGGTGGTGGGGGGCCCTCGTAATTCGGGGGAAACGCCTCACCCCCGAATGAACCGGGCTTTTTCGGGGATAATAAAACTGGGGGAGTTATTGATTCAATTTTTTGGCCATTCTTGGGGAAAAAACAAGCGGAGAAAATGGAATTTTGGATAATTACTCTCCAAATTTCGGGGACTGCACACGGAGAGAAATATTCAAGAATAATTACGGAACATTTCACGTAATCCGCAAGCGAGAATCGTTTTCAGTGAATTTCTGTCTGTCACCGAAAAAATACGAAAAAGTCACGTAATTTTTCTGGAAGTTGTAAAAACTAACAGAAACTTCAAGACTCATTATGCCTCAGAAATGAAAATTCTTGGATGTTTAAGAATTTTTACGAAAAGTTCCGGAAAAATTACGGAACGTGTTGTTAAAATCTCCCCCTCACGGTGACTCATGGCTAGCCGTGAGGCGTCGGACGGATGAGTAATTTTTACGGAACAGATCGTAGAATTTACGTGACGATTGACACTTTTTATTGAATTTTACTTCGCTCCCAGATTACGTTTCGAAACGTAATTTTTACGTCTTTTCTGGTAATTTTTATTGAATATTTCGCTCCGTGCAGATAGAGGAAGTGTTACTAGAGTGCAGTTGAGAGAAGCTTTAACCAATGAGAAAATATAATCAAGAACACTAGAAACCAATTGTAATTATATTCAAATTCCTATTTCAATTCACCCAAATGCCAGTGACTGAGGCTAAAAAAATGTGATATTAATGCTAATATTGTTATAAAATGAGATATATTCTGTCTTGATGGTTTGTTTCATTCCAATACAGAATTTCTTTGAAAGGAGCAAATTATTTAATTCATAAAATAAAAAAAATTGATTGAATAAATGAACATCCTTAACGAAATCGTCAGAAAAAATTCTCCTCTCTTCAGCCAACATCCTTAAATTCCAATAAACTATTTTGTCCACTCCATTTACCACAGAGGCCTTCAATACCCCCTGAATTACCCAAGTAATGTTCAACAATTCACGGTCAATGCCTCCCAGTTATGCTCGCGGAATTCGTCGTCTCTTACTCCCCAAACAAATGGTCGTGCAACGGTAAACGCGAAATTTCCGTTGAACAACGCGAATACTTGAAAAACTGACGAGTCATAAAGTGGATTTTTAGTTCCACCAGTGTCCTGAAGAAAAGACAGAAATGGGAAAACAAAACAGGTGCTGCAGAGTCTTCCACTGCACTGAACAACTCCCGTACCTCGTGTAAATTACGAACGTCGTTTTGTCCGTTAATGGAGGCTTTTTTCGGAGTGAAGCGGAGGAGAAGAAAGCAAATGTTATTTCGACAAAAGCGTTTATTACGATTTAAACGCTAAGAAATTGGTGGTGGAGGGAACACGCAAGAAGAGAACGTCACGTTTGCGGTGCACAATTCAGACAAGATATTTTAATTCTTTTTTGTAAACTTTGTGAGTGCACTTGAATGGTAATTACACTCATAAAGAATTTTGAAAAAGTCGAGTGTTAATTACCCCAGATTTTTCAATCAATTGATGTTTTTAATGAGAAAAGAAGGAAAATTGAGTGGAAACAAGTGGGAAATTGCTCTTGTGTTGTATATAGTAGTTATTTCTGTTAATAAATTAGCAATATGCTTCCGAATAGTTATTTTGCGCATATTTTCCTTCTATCATGTATAATTCAGTAGCGAAGTGGTAAAACGGTTCAAGTCGATTTTGACTTTTGGCCAGTTTTTAGTGAATACCTCAGAATCTAAAAGAGATAGCTAAATTTTCGTTAGGACCTTTTTTGTAGCACTCAATTTGCTCTCGAAAAAAGGTTATTACGGAAATTTCATTAAATCCTTTGGATTCGGAGATATTCTTCAAAAACTCAACTAAGAGATAAGTCGACTTGAACCGTTTTACCACTTCGCTACTGAATTAATTGTTTATTTCATTGTATTAAATTGAATGAGATTTCCTTTTACCTAATTTTGTCACATTTTCAATTTAGTTGAATGTCATCAGCATCATTATTCTTTTTATCCATTTTCTTCTATACAACCAATCGTCTTTCTTTAATTAAAAATTCATGTCAAGGAATTCCCACAGAATTAAACCAACGAATAAATAAAAACGGGAAAATCAATCTTTCTGCTATTAATACTTTGGTATTCTCTTCCCCCGCTGAATGAAAACCTGCGAATTGGAAAAAAAATCAATCGATTGAAGCAATCGTCCATACGTAACTGCTCTCATCCCCCGTCCACATGAAGTAACACACATGACTTCCGCCGAGCGCAACTCAAAACAATTCAATGGAGAAGGTCGGTGAGTGCGAGGTTATACGTCGCCCCCCTCCCCCTGTAAAAACCACGGATAGAAAATAAAATAAACCAGAGGTGAAAAAAAAACTCGTTATTCTCCCGGACGACGAAAGTGCGAACGTCGTTTTCTCACCGTTTCCCCCCTCGAGCAGCAGAGTCAACGTGAACAATACGCGTTGGCCACATAATACCTCAAGATAGTGATCTCCTCACCTCACACATGCACGCGAATGAGAGAAAAAAAAATGAAGAGACGACTACTTTCATTTTTCAAAGAGGATCTCTGGATCCACTGGAGTCTCGCTTCGATTCATCCGTATCCTTTATTTATCTCTGTTGCACCACAGAAGCCTTCAATACCCCCCGAATTACTCAGTTGAGCCCAGGGATGGGCAATAATAGTAGATTTGGACAATATTAACAAGCAGTCGACCGCTTCTATATTGCAGAAGGCATGTGACTGTACTTTATGTGTTATTTGTATTTTAATGTTTTATTTCTACCAATTCCATTGGTAGTAGGCCTCCGAATGGATCCATAGCAATTCCCTTTTTCAATTTACAGGAGAAACTAGTTTCTCACGTCACATTCCTATCCCAAGTTTTCCTCAAGTTATTGTACGAACAAAGAATTTAGGAAACACCAAAAACGCAAAATCGCTTATACGGAGTTGACGAGTATTTTGAAAAAAAAATGAAATCGATCAAGTAGTTTTTGAGAGATTGACCAATATAGTTTTATACAAAAAGTTGAATATCTCTGGAACTACTGGAGCGATATCGCTCAGCTAAAGCACCAACCTTTTGTATTATGGGAGCTACAATGATACCAAATTTCAACCTTCTATCTCAATTCCTTGTCAAGTTATCGCGCGTACAAGGAATTGAGGGAAAAATGGAAAATCAGCAATATCTCGAAAACTTTGTATGAATGGGTATATATATTTTGATTGATCTAGATAGAGGACATCGAGACGAGTATTTTGAAAAAAAATGAAATTGGTCAAGTAGTTTTTGAGAGATTGAACAATATAGGTTTATACAAAAAGTTGAATATCTCTGGAACTACTGGAGCGATATCGCTCAGCCAAAATACCAGCCTTTGGTATTATGGGAGCTACAATGATACCAAATTTCAACCTTCTATCTCAATTTCCTGTCGAGTTATCGCGCGTACAAGGAATTGAGGGAAAAATGGAAAATCAGCAATATCTCGAAAACTTTGTATGAATGGGTATATATATTTTGATTGATCTAGATAGAGGACATCGAGACGAGTATTTTGAAAAAAAATGAAATTGGTCAAGTAGTTTTTGAGAGATTGAACAATATAGGTTTATACAAAAAGTTGAATATCTCTGGAACTACTGGAGCGATATCGCTCAGCCAAAATACCAGCCTTTGGTATTATGGGAGCTACAATGATACCAAATTTCAACCTTCTATCTCAATTTCCTGTCGAGTTATCGCGCGTACAAGGAATTGAGGGAAAAATGGAAAATCAGCAATATCTCGAAAACTTTGTATGAATGGGTATATATATTTTGATTGATCTAGATAGAGGACATCGAGACGAGTATTTTGAAAAAAAATGAAATTGGTCAAGTAGTTTTTGAGAGATTGAACAATATAGGTTTATACAAAAAGTTGAATATCTCTGGAACTACTGGAGCGATATCGCTCAGCCAAAATACCAGCCTTTGGTATTATGGGAGCTACAATGATACCAAATTTCAACCTTCTATCTCAATTTCCTGTCGAGTTATCGCGCGTACAAGGAATTGAGGGAAAAATGGAAAATCAGCAATATCTCGAAAACTTTGTATGAATGGGTATATATATTTTGATTGATCTAGATAGAGGACATCGAGACGAGTATTTTGAAAAAAAATGAAATTGGTCAAGTAGTTTTTGAGAGATTGAACAATATAGGTTTATACAAAAAGTTGAATATCTCTGGAACTACTGGAGCGATATCGCTCAGCCAAAATACCAGCCTTTGGTATTATGGGAGCTACAATGATACCAAATTTCAACCTTCTATCTCAATTTCCTGTCGAGTTATCGCGCGTACAAGGAATTGAGGGAAAAATGGAAAATCAGCAATATCTCGAAAACTTTGTATGAATGGGTATATATATTTTGATTGATCTAGATAGAGGACATCGAGACGAGTATTTTGAAAAAAAATGAAATTGGTCAAGTAGTTTTTGAGAGATTGAACAATATAGGTTTATACAAAAAGTTGAATATCTCTGGAACTACTGGAGCGATATCGCTCAGCCAAAATACCAGCCTTTGGTATTATGGGAGCTACAATGATACCAAATTTCAACCTTCTATCTCAATTTCCTGTCGAGTTATCGCGCGTACAAGGAATTGAGGGAAAAATGGAAAATCAGCAATATCTCGAAAACTTTGTATGAATGGGTATATATATTTTGATTGATCTAGATAGAGGACATCGAGACGAGTATTTTGAAAAAAAATGAAATTGGTCAAGTAGTTTTTGAGAGATTGAACAATATAGGTTTATACAAAAAGTTGAATATCTCTGGAACTACTGGAGCGATATCGCTCAGCCAAAATACCAGCCTTTGGTATTATGGGAGCTACAATGATACCAAATTTCAACCTTCTATCTCAATTTCCTGTCGAGTTATCGCGCGTACAAGGAATTGAGGGAAAAATGGAAAATCAGCAATATCTCGAAAACTTTGTATGAATGGGTATATATATTTTGATTGATCTAGATAGAGGACATCGAGACGAGTATTTTGAAAAAAAATGAAATTGGTCAAGTAGTTTTTGAGAGATTGAACAATATAGGTTTATACAAAAAGTTGAATATCTCTGGAACTACTGGAGCGATATCGCTCAGCCAAAATACCAGCCTTTGGTATTATGGGAGCTACAATGATACCAAATTTCAACCTTCTATCTCAATTTCCTGTCGAGTTATCGCGCGTACAAGGAATTGAGGGAAAAATGGAAAATCAGCAATATCTCGAAAACTTTGTATGAATGGGTATATATATTTTGATTGATCTAGATAGAGGACATCGAGACGAGTATTTTGAAAAAAAATGAAATTGGTCAAGTAGTTTTTGAGAGATTGAACAATATAGGTTTATACAAAAAGTTGAATATCTCTGGAACTACTGGAGCGATATCGCTCAGCCAAAATACCAGCCTTTGGTATTATGGGAGCTACAATGATACCAAATTTCAACCTTCTATCTCAATTTCCTGTCGAGTTATCGCGCGTACAAGGAATTGAGGGAAAAATGGAAAATCAGCAATATCTCGAAAACTTTGTATGAATGGGTATATATATTTTGATTGATCTAGATAGAGGACATCGAGACGAGTATTTTGAAAAAAAATGAAATTGGTCAAGTAGTTTTTGAGAGATTGAACAATATAGGTTTATACAAAAAGTTGAATATCTCTGGAACTACTGGAGCGATATCGCTCAGCCAAAATACCAGCCTTTGGTATTATGGGAGCTACAATGATACCAAATTTCAACCTTCTATCTCAATTTCCTGTCGAGTTATCGCGCGTACAAGGAATTGAGGGAAAAATGGAAAATCAGCAATATCTCGAAAACTTTGTATGAATGGGTATATATATTTTGATTGATCTAGATAGAGGACATCGAGACGAGTATTTTGAAAAAAAATGAAATTGGTCAAGTAGTTTTTGAGAGATTGAACAATATAGGTTTATACAAAAAGTTGAATATCTCTGGAACTACTGGAGCGATATCGCTCAGCCAAAATACCAGCCTTTGGTATTATGGGAGCTACAATGATACCAAATTTCAACCTTCTATCTCAATTTCCTGTCGAGTTATCGCGCGTACAAGGAATTGAGGGAAAAATGGAAAATCAGCAATATCTCGAAAACTTTGTATGAATGGGTATATATATTTTGATTGATCTAGATAGAGGACATCGAGACGAGTATTTTGAAAAAAAATGAAATTGGTCAAGTAGTTTTTGAGAGATTGAACAATATAGGTTTATACAAAAAGTTGAATATCTCTGGAACTACTGGAGCGATATCGCTCAGCCAAAATACCAGCCTTTGGTATTATGGGAGCTACAATGATACCAAATTTCAACCTTCTATCTCAATTTCCTGTCGAGTTATCGCGCATACAAGGAATTGAGGGAAAAATGGAAAATCAGCAATATCTCGAAAACTTTGTATGAATGGGTATATATATTTTGATTGATCTAGATAGAGGACATCGAGACGAGTATTTTGAAAAAAAATGAAATTGGTCAAGTAGTTTTTGAGAGATTGAACAATATAGGTTTATACAAAAAGTTGAATATCTCTGGAACTACTGGAGCGATATCGCTCAGCCAAAATACCAGCCTTTGGTATTATGGGAGCTACAATGATACCAAATTTCAACCTTCTATCTCAATTTCCTGTCGAGTTATCGCGCGTACAAGGAATTGAGGGAAAAATGGAAAATCAGCAATATCTCGAAAACTTTGTATGAATGGGTATATATATTTTGATTGATCTAGATAGAGGACATCGAGACGAGTATTTTGAAAAAAAATGAAATTGGTCAAGTAGTTTTTGAGAGATTGAACAATATAGGTTTATACAAAAAGTTGAATATCTCTGGAACTACTGGAGCGATATCGCTCAGCCAAAATACCAGCCTTTGGTATTATGGGAGCTACAATGATAACAAATTTCAACCTTCCATCTCAATTTCCTGTCGAGTTATCGCGCATACAAGGAATTGAGGGAAAAATGGAAAATCAGCAATATCTCGAAAACTTTGTATGAATGGGTATATATATTTTGATTGATCTAGATAGAACCCATCGAGACGAGTATTTTGAAAAAAAAATTGAAATCAGTGAAGTAGATTTTGAGATATTGAGGAAAAACGAAATTTAAAGAAGTTGTTATATCTCAGGAACGACTGGACCGATCGTACTGAAACTATCTACGCACCAAAGGGAAGCTTAATCATAGCTACCATGACCCAACATTTCATACTTTTATCGACAAATTTCACCGCATTTATGTTGAATTTTTTAAAAATCGATCACCAAAAAAAAAGTTGTCACACACATGCATACATGATCCTAAAAACATAATTTCTTCACGTTTCATAACATTCTACACCATTTGCCATCAAAATTCGAGAACCGAAAACTCGCTCAAATACAAGGCTTCCACTCGAAAGCAGAAAAGAATGAAGAGACGACTACTTTCATTTTCCAAAGAGGATCTGTGTCCACTGGAGTCTCGCTTCGATTCATCCGTATCCTCTATTCACTTCTCTTTCCCATCCTTTCTGTTTTCGCCAATTTGTCAAATGATTCATTGCGAAAAAGAATGTACAAAGGACCTTTGAACGATGTACGCAACGGGACGAAAATTCGGCGGATGAAAAATCCGGGTTAATCATTGGGGAAGGAATGACGGAGGTATTTCGTAACTGAGGATTCTTCATTACAAAACATTGGGAAAATTAATAGGTTGAGAATTGTGGATAATGGCAGGCAGCTGGCAACCCCTCGGTGATTTAACTCGGTGTTTGTCTCTTCGGTGGAGAAAGAATGAGAATTTTTTTACTGTGGCACTGGGTACCAATGGTTACCCAGGGGCCTCGGAATCACGGTGGCTGCGGTACTATCCGTGCTTTCACCGACACGCCCCACCACAGGCACAGGAGGCTGGCTAACGTCATCTTCCTTATTTGTTGAGGAGGTAATCTGGCTTTATTGTTGTCATTCTTACTTTGATTCCTCGTTTTTTTGGTCTTCGAATTACACGGGGAGAATAAAAAATAAATAAAAAACGTTGTGAACAAATTTATTCAGCTGGTTGTGGAGCTTTTTGACTCTATTCATAGAACAAACGGGGACGTGAAAATTTAACGGGAAAACATAGCGATTTCGATAGAACTCTCGACTGGATTTACATTTTATTGAAGAATTCTGCAACTCACTGCAAGTTTTCAAACGTTTCCTGTAGGAATTCCTCGTAAGAAATTTCCTAAATTTTTGCCACTATTCTTCAGCACCTCACAATGCACGGAGGGGATACTTTTTCTCCCGCGTAAGTGGCTTCATTTATTTCGACTACTGTGACAATGCGAATTCATCTACTCACGACGATTCTGGTCATTAAGACGTTCCTTTGTTGAACTTGATTGAACTCTGCATTGATTGATTGCTTCGTTATTTACGAGGAAGCTATTAATGCAGACATTTCCAATTATATATTTTTTATGGTATTTTCCCCCGAAATGGCGTAATGTGCTATTAAAAAATGAATCTCGTTCCCTCATTGATTACAAAAACAACGCGAATGTTATTTTAATGAAAAATGAATGATGAAAAAAATTTTATTGCTGTTCCAGAACATATTTTGTGACTCCCCCAGGGATAGCCAAATTTGTAATATTTTATTACGGTTAATATTGTAGCCCTTAATTAAATAACATCACCGTGAATCCGCGGTAAAATTTACCGCGGAGCTTGCGAATAGACACTGCCAAATTTAATTATATATTTTTAGTTTCCACTTATATATTTTTTATGGTATTTCCCCCGAAGTGGCGTAATGTGCTATTAAAAAATGAATCTCGTTCCCTCATTGATTACAAAAACAACGCGAATGTTATTTTAATGAAAAATGAATGATGAAAAAAATTTTATTGCTGTTCCAGAACATATTTTGTGACTCCCCCAGGGATAGCCAAATTTGTAATATTTTATTACGGTTAATATTGTAGCCCTTAATTAAATAACATCACCGTGAATCCGCGGTAAAATTTACCGCGGAGCTTGCGAATAGACACTGCCAAATTTAATTATATATTTTTAGTTTCCACTTATATATTTTTTATGGTATTTCCCCCGAAGTGGCGTAATGTGCTATTAAAAAATGAATCTCGTTCCCTCATTGATTACAAAAACAACGCGAATGTTATTTTAATGAAAAATGAATGATGAAAAAAAATTTATTGCTGTTCCAGGACATATTTTGTGACTCCCCCAGGGATAGCCAAATTTGTAATATTTTATTACGGTTAATATTGTAGCCCTTAATTAAATAACATCACCGTGAATCCGCGGTAAAATTTACCGCGGAGCTTGCGAATAGACACTGCCAAATTTAATTATATATTTTTAGTTTCCACTTATATATTTTTTATGGTATTTCCCCCGAAGTGGCGTAATGTGCTATTAAAAAATGAATCTCGTTCCCTCATTGATTACAAAAACAACGCGAATGTTATTTTAATGAAAAATGAATGATGAAAAAAAATTTATTGCTGCTCCAGGACATATTTTGTGACTCCCCCAGGGATAGCCAAATTTGTAATATTTTATTACGGTTAATATTGTAGCCCTTAATTAAATAACATCACCGTGAATCCGCGGTAAAATTTACCGCGGAGCTTGCGAATAGACACTGCCAAATTTAATATTGATGGGGACCCCTGAACTCCCCCTCATTGAGTGTGAAATTCTCACCTGGAAGGCCTGCAATAAACCCCCGGAGGAATGTAAAAAATAAATAAACAGATAAAGCATCGGGACCGGAAGAAAATACCGTAGCAGTGAATCCCGAGTGTCGGGTCGTAGGTCAACCGTGGCCCCAAACGAAAGTAAAGATCTATCGTTTATGGGATGAGACACGATGGGGGCCACCGTGGCACCCACACGCTGACGGCAAACAACGGAGCAAATACTTGGAAAAAGATATTTCATAAAAAAATGAGGAAGAAAAATAAGCATAGACTCACCTCGCGATCCCGAACACCCGCCTCCGCGAATCGGTGTCGTATTGGTTATTTTTTTATGACTCGTGACGCTCGTAAAGCCACCCAGCGCACAAATCTTCCGAGTCACTCTCTCAGAAACGATACACAGAACGATCGCGGAAGACGACAAATACACAAGGAGAAATCCTTTCTCGATGGTTACCCGGACTTTTTTCATTTCGCGCTGATTTCTATCGGTTTGTATCTTTTGTGTGCATGCTTGCCCTTTCGTCTGCTCCACGTTTGGGCAGAGGTAGATGAGAGATAAGGGAATTTGCTGGATGATAATTTTTTCAAGGATGTACCACACGCTTTCGGCCAAAATTCACGTTTTTTTTATTTTTCTGGCAAATTATTGATCGGATTGACGCGAAATAATGTACCGTTTTTGCGTGCTATCATTATTGACTGACTCACGAAGTTTCAGGGGAGTGCAATCATTTTCCGGCATTTTTTCTAGTTTTATGAATTTCCGAAAAGTTTTAGAAAAAAGGCAGGACAATGATTGCACGAAAAACGGTTTATTTTTTCACGTCATTATTAATATTTCTTTACCATATCAATGGTTAATTAAAAAAATTGAATTATTATTTTTTCGTAATGAATAATACTAATGATACTAATGAGAAATGAAAGTGAAATAAGAAACAAATAATTTATCAATCAATAATGGTGCAAAATTTATTTTCATTATTATATCAATGGAAAATGAAAACCAGAAAATCCCAATTTGTTTCGTCATGAATAATAAAACCAAATCAATTTTTCATTATCATAGTAATAGATACAAATCGTATCCAATAATATCCTTTAAGGTCACAAGATGTGAAACACTATAACTACCTAACTGCTAATTTCTTGTTCATTGTCCATTTTAACTTGCTATCTTATTTCAGCTATTCCCTAAAAATATTCAATTAATGAGATAGATTTCATTATTAATTAGATGAATATCGAGAAATATTTTCGATTTGATTATTGATTGGATGACTACTCTAAAATATTCAAGTGTAACTCCTGATGAGATAAATGATAGTTTTTTATTGTTAATTATTACTCATTGATACGGTATTTGAAAAAAGTGAATTTCTCAATACTTGTACATAACATAGTGAAAAATATTGACACGTTATTAGCTATTAAGTGAAAAATATGTATTTGCGATGTAAAGATTGATGAAAATAATATTGTGCCGATCTCTGATGAGTCTTAAATTCAAGCCTATGAGAATCTAATAATTTTAGTTGCTCAATGATAATTAAATACTTCAAAATAGTATATTTCGTAACCAGTGCTAAAAAATATTTTTTCACGAGTTACGAACAATATTTTTCATCACAATGTGGCGGAAATTGGACTTTTAGGCACGCGGAGCGTGCTGAAAAGTTCACTTTTCGTCACAGCGTGATGAAAATGTAAATTAGCTCGATCCATCGATATTATCGCTTTACACGTTCAGCATCGGGTTCGACGGAAGAAATTCCACTTCCGTTAGATCTCCGATTTTGAATACCTCATGCTTTCTCAGTTATAAAAGAAAACTCTCCACGACTAGAAATCCTTTCCCAATGGTTACCCTTTTTTCCCAACAAGATTTCTATCAGTCTGAATCCTCCGCACACAAGCATGCCCTTTCTATGTTTGTCTACAGTGAAGATCCGGGATAAGAATTTGTGTTGTAAAGCCGCCGAGGTAATACAATTGAGACCTGCATAATTGATATGAACATGTTAATCCATAACAATGGAATGTATTTTTGTAATTAATTGGGAACGAGATTCATTGTTTTATCAATAGTTTGATGAAAATATCGATGATCAATATTGTCCAATATTTGAGCAATTGAACTGTTTCATATTCTATTAGTGATTGTTATCGTAATGAAGAATATCCAATTGTAATTATTGGTTGATTAACACATCGATAACACGTTGAGGATTCCTCAATCTAGGTGAATTTTCAATGAATAATTCAGTAGCGAAGTGGTCAATCGGTTTAAGTCGACTTAGCTCTCAGTTAAGTTTTTATTGAATAACTCGGAATTTAAAAAAGATAGCGAAATTTTTGTAAAATCTTCTTCGAAAGTCGTCACTTTTCTTTACAAAGAAGATTTTCAGGAAAATTTTGCTAACTCCTTTAGAATTTGAGATATTCATCGATTCATTGAACCGTTTGACCACTTCACTACTTAATTGAACTGAAATTTAAAGTTCGCATTGATCTTTCCATGAAATTCAGAATTGAGGATGTTGAGCCATTGTCGGTAAATGTGTTTTTTTTCATGGTCAAGGAAAATTCTGTCATTTTTTCGGCTGACAGCAGAACATATAAAACTAACTTTTCTAACGTTAAAAAAAAATGATCGCAATAGTCTCGGCAGAAATGAATAAACTAATTTTTCCTTATACACCGGCTCTTATGAAATTTCTGTTCAAATTGATAATTCACCTACTAGAAGACTCTAAAAATTGAAATAAAAATAGAAGGTAATTTTTAAAATCATACTGAATCCAATGGCCAGAAAAAATCTGGGGTACCGGGGCAAAAAGAGGAAATATTTGAATGATTCTATCTCACATAAGCGCATGTCAGCGCATGCATTTGGTGCATTTTGTCTATTTCAGTTCTAAATAACGAACATGGGTTGGCGGATTGAAATTTGCATCAAAGTGAAGGGAATATCGTCATCTCTCAGTTAAAAACAAAATCAATTTTTTTTAATACTTGCGATTTTGAATAAACTTCCTTAAGCACGTTTAGCCAGTATTGGTAAATTGTTGGTAAATGTGTTTTTTTTTCATGATCAAGGAAAATTCTGTCATTTTTTCGGCTGACAGCAGAACATATAAAACTAACTTTTCTAACGTTAAAAAAAAATGATCACAATAGTCTCGGCAGAAATGAATAAACTAATTTTTCCTTATACACCTCTCTTATGAAATTTCTGTTTAAATTGATAATTCACCTACTAGAAGACTAAAAATAGAAATAAAAATAGAAGGTAATTTTTAAAATCATACTGAATCCAATGGCCAGAAAAAATCTGAGGTACCGGGGTAAAAAGAGGAAATATTTGAATGATTCTATCCCACATAAGCGCATGTCAGCGCATGCATTTGGTGCATTTTGTCTATTTCAGTTCTAAATAACGAACATGGGTTGGCGGATTGAAATTTGCATCAAAGTGAAGGGAATATCGTCATCCCTCAGTTGAAAAAAAAATCAATTTTTGTTCAAGTACTTCCGATCTGGAATGAACATCCTTAAAATGTGATAGAAATAACGGAAAACGTCCGTAATACCTCACCATCGTTCCGGTATTCAACAATTCCCGCACAGTTGGATTGTAAACCCGATGACTGTGTAAATGAGCCCGATGGAAATTCGAGGAGGAACAATCAAATGACGTGTGAGCATCGAGTCTCACGGTACTTCTTCTCTTCAAACGGAAATATCGCGTAAGGCGGTGATAACTTTCTACGTGAAGAACTCGGCATGAGGCGTTTTGTTGCCTGACGAGTCAAGATAGTGTCAAGTGTTTTTGCTCAATGCTTTGATGGATATTGAGGAGACACCTTTGAAAATGTTATGACCTTTTTCAACTGTTGAATGCGTCAAGCGTATTCCGCTTGCGGGATCTCAAGCACTGTTGATGTGACTCGTTCGGTCGAGAGTAACATTCCGTTGAAGTTTATGAAAGTGCAGCTTCGTTGGATTTACATCGGAGATGATCAATTTCTCTTTATTTTACACGCAATTGAGAGGGAACAGATGGCCGAAGGGCCGAGGTGATGAAATATCTTCTGGATGTCTTTATTTTTTGAATATCCTCCGTAAATTTCTTCGTTCAAACAAATTAATCGGGTTGAATGATCGATGACTACGAATTACCGATCTATGTGAATGAATCTCCATCAGAATGCACTCTGGAGGGAAAATCCTTTCGAGAGAAGCCTCAAGTCATTCAATTATTTTATTGCAGTTCGTTATTCGGTGTAAGCAAGGGGATACGCCATTCCCTCTGTGACAGGATCATCTAAACTATAATTCGATGAAATAAGTACTGAAAAAATTGGGCGGTTATCACGTCTCATAAATCAGCGATAATCAATGATCGAGAGTCATGAATAATCAGCATTATTCGGATTACGTTTTGAATGCAGAAACCAACAAAAACTGTAAATTTTAGTTTAATAAAAATTGCCAAAAAAAAAAACGTAAAAATTACGTTTCAAAACGTAATCCGCGAGCGAAGTAAAATTCAATAAAAAATGGGAGTCGGAACTGAAATTGTACGGAACGGAACGTAGAAATAACTCACCATCTTCATAAAAATTGTTGAACGTTCAAGAATTTTTGATTTTCGAGGCACAATAAGTCGGCAAGTTTCCGTAAAACTTTGCTTCTTCGGGAAAAATTACGTGAAAATTTCTTACTTTGTTCGGTGATGAACCTGAAAATTCACTGAACGTTTCACATTTCTTCTCTTCCATTCCCCTAAAAATTCCCGGAAAACGATTCCCCATTGCGGATTAAGTGGATTCAAAAAAATTCATTCGAACTGACTCATTACGATGGACATCTGTTTTATTTCGTTCATATTCTACAATATATCTCATCCACTAATCCCTCACGATTGTTCATTCAGCTCGTGTTCTCTGCGATACAAACAATCAATGAATTCTACAATCAATTCAACGTTCGGTTTTTCACTTGCTACTTCATTTAAGACTGAATTCGCCCGTTATGCAACAGAGTAAAGAATATTCCCTTTCCCCATTTTATACATATTCACAATTCATTCAATTCGACTAAAGCGTTGATTTTGTCATTGGCATGCCGCAATAGCATTCCGGGAATGTTATTGCCCTTCACAAATGTTCAAATATCCTCATTGCGTCCACAGAATGCATAGTCTGCATAGAAACTAATTAACAATAAAGCAGTTTGTCTGATTTTTCCATAAATATCGAAGCCATTATTGCCGAAATACCAATATCTGTTTCAACAATTTTATTTTACTTATCATACATTGGATTTTGTCATAATCGCCGTTTTTTTATGAGAATATGCTTCATCTTTCGAACAATATATAGGATTTGAATAAATATTCATGCACCGGATTATAATCGTCAAATGGTCTGGTGCACTGAGTTTATGGGCCTGTAGAATTTGTCAATTCATTTAGATCAATGGGTAATTATTGATTATCTAGCCTAGCAAGGTGTACCTCTTCGTTTACAGCACTTATATTCATTTCTCTTTTCTTTATGATGTACGGATAATACACGTAATATTGTCCTGTTACATTTAATGACCAGTAGAGATGGATTGCCATCTACATTTCGGGCTGATTATTCTATTATTCATTGAATTATTCGTTAGCATCGACCCTCAATACCAGACAAATTGAACAACCAACTCAATAAATTTCACCAATTATTAATGAGGAATTCACCTATATTGTGCGTAAAATATTGAATAATCTCTTTTAAAAATTTTCACTAGACAATTAAAGTCCAATTGTCTGATATTAAAGAGGAATTTAAACACTTTATCAAGTGAATTCAATCACCTAATGCTACAGGAAATGTATCTGATCCCTCCGTGTGCCTCCTAAACTGCTGATATTTAACTAGACTACATCTGCCGTGATAATTCATAGATAATCTTTCTCTCATTAAATCGATATAATACAAATATTTAATTCCACTACTGGAAAAAACACCTAAATGCCAGTACGAGTCGTTCAAAATATACTTTTTCCCCACATTTTTCCTTCATGATCATGATTTTCCGATAATACATAGGTCATTTCAAACAGTCAAATCGACTAGTACAGTTCTATCTAATAAACTCGGTTCACTTTAAATTTTCCAATTGAACGAGAAATAATTGATTCAAATATACAATTCAAAAGGGATCATGCTTGAAAAAAAAACAGAACAATCACCAGAGAAAAAATAATAATAAACAAATCCTCAGACTGAGTATCATAAGGATCCACACGAGTATCATAATTCATAATTCACCTCCTCAACACTTTAAATAATATAATCCAGGTGAATTATATCGGAGCATTAAAACGAAAGAACATTCATCGTTTACCCTAAAAATTATAACATTATTTATTCCTCTCATTTCTATACATATATAATATTTATATACGAACGCCTGTACATATTATAGTCCGCACGTGTAATGGATAACGTGCGCAACAAGATGATTCTATGACATCTCCATATATAATACTTGTACCTCCAACCGTCCACCGGCTTAACGAAAATTATTGCAAAAAAGTTATCAATAATAATGGAAAAAAAACGAATTAATAATGTACAACAAAGATATACTACAAATATCCTCCTCCCACTGGCAATTGTTTCGACGGAAACAATTGAAAAAAAAAAAATCATTTCTCATCATGCATGAATAACGAAATATACTCAGTTGTTTTCCATCCACTCTCCTAATTTTGGATAAAAAATAAATTATTGCGAAAAATTCTCGTGAACATGACAATTGAGAACGATAAATCATGACTTTTAAAAGGTGATTTTAATCCCAAAAATATCTTTGGCAGGCACACACGCTTCTGGGGTGGCCAATAACGCAATGGATAAACTCGATTTGCAGACACACTCTAATAATAAACACAGTACCTGAGGCGCGCATCCCAATATCAATGAAACACATGATTTTTCATTTTATTTTTATGCAACTGTTTGCGATCATCGGTCATTCACTAAGCACTCTGGGCCTTGTTACATGTGGGGATTTTATACACATGCTAAAAATGATGGTATCGTCGATATTGACACGAATTTAATGGACACACTGTGATCCTCGATGTCTAGATGGTGGACTGATTTTAGTGGTAAGGCAGATCAAGAGAGAACTGTTGATGCAAGTCAATGAAATAAAGCCGGGCACATTTTGTAGGCATATTACACAGTATTTACAGTATTGGTGCTCCGTGTTATTCTTTAATTCCAACGGGACTCCTGCAATATAAAATTCATAGTTATTTGATTGATGTTGACAGTTTTCCTGCGTGGGGGAAAAAATCTCAGGTGAAATTGCAATTTTCTTCATGTAATTTTGTTTTTTTTGTGTAGAATATAGTCAGATTGGCATCAAAATCTGTGAGCATTCATGGACTACGTGCGATTAGTCCAGTCGATAACGAAATAATTTTGTAATCGAAAGGTTCAGAGTTCAATTCCTGGTTTTTTCTTCTTGAAAAAACGCAATGCACAATTTCTTTTGCAACACACAAGTCAATTTCCACTAGATTCGTCCCCTCCATGCAGCTGTGATCATGAGAATCAATTAGTAATTAATTTCCAATCACCAAAAATAAAAATAAAAAAACACGAAAACGACACGAAAGTTAATCGAGCATGAGAAAAATGTAATAACAATGAATTATTAATTGAAGTTAGATAATAGAGGTACCTATTCCTAGTCCTTTCACAGGGCACCAAAGGGATCAAGTTGAACCGCATTACCCTGGGGTTGATTTGATTGGGGCGGTTGTTGTTGAATTGTTGCTCCCATCATAGGGTTACTACCTGGCATCATCATAGGCGCATTACCACTGGCCACCATCATCCCACCAGGGGCTGCTGGGGCACCTGGTATACCACCCATCATCGGCCTCATGCCCTGCATTCCCATTGGCATACCTTGCATACCCTATGCAGAAGGCGAGAGGCCACGAGTAATATGATTTTCTTAATTATTAATTACAAGAGTACCAAAGCCAATATTAATCAAGTTCATTATCAATATCATTAATAGTGACTACAAAAATATTTTCTTCATTTTCTTACTTGTCCTCAGGTAAATTAATCAATTGGTGACAGTAATTGAAAATAAATGCATGATCGATTGTTGCATTCATCGATGAGTTAGTAGCCTTATTAATTAATTAATTAATCAATCAATATTAATGTAATTATTTACTCTACTAGAAGAAACTATCAGCAAACGTATGAAAATGTGCTCAATGGAGTATTCATGGGAGAAAAAAAAAGAAATGTGCTGCGAAACTCACCAGTGGTGCGGGCTGGGTGGGAAAGCCAAAAGTGGTGGTTGGAGGAAGTTGCGTCATTCCTTGGCCCTGGAACAGCCGGCAACATGCCATATGCCGTGCCATGCATCAAACTAAATATGCCAATATGATAAAACTAAAACCGAAAATCTAAAAAATTCCCACCAGCTCGATTTTTTCCCTCAATCCTCGTTCTGTTTTCTTAAGCTCGCTAAAAGAGGGTGAATAAGCCTGTGCTCAACTCATTACGGATTTCAATAATAAAATTTCGAAATCTATAAAAAAAAAGTTCTCGAGAATTTCTAGACATTTCGAAAACCAATGAATCAATCTATTGTTTTTTGCTCATGTTTCGAGTAATTTGAGGTATTCGTACAAAACCGATTGAAGTAAAATTGTAAACATGTAACGTGCTTGAATCGTGATGAATGCAGTGTTATTTTATTCTCACCATCGGTCGATAGCCGGCACCAGTGGTGGCTGCCATCGGTTGAGGTGTCCAGCCAGCAGGTCCTCCAGTTTTCGCTGTATTTTTTGGCGAGTTCCATTGCATTCCCCTACGCCACAAGAACAATTTATTGCAGTTCAATAATTTTCTTCATTTTTCATTATTACATAATGGTTAATGAACAGAACGAAATTCCAATTATTTTTGTAATCAATAATGGAACGAGATTAATTTTTTATTTCGAATAGTTCAAGGCCATTTTCACTGAGATTGTGAAAATCGAGAGATTTCCATTGAGAATACAGTCTAATTGACATGAATCTCTGTTCATTGGCGAATTATTAGTCCAGCGCCTCCAATTTTTGAGCTACAAAGGTTTCTGTTTTTTCAAAATTTCTAAAAAAATGTGCGCAATAATAACTACGAATTATTTTTTTCAAATTCAACTCCTACACCGCTAATTTCATCTTGTTAAAAAAAAAATCTACACCATTCGTGTAAAATAGGCAGAAAAAATATCTTTAAATATTTTAAACATAATTTTTCTGCCTATATTACATGAATGGCGCAAATTTTTATTTTAAACAAGACGAAATTAGCGGTGTATGCGTCGAATTTCAAAAAAATAATTCGTAATTGTTATTGTACACATTTTTTCAAAAATTTGGAAAAAACCTTTGCAAACGAACAATAACTAATTAATATTTTGCACTAATTATTTATTTTTAGACATATAATCGATCATCAATGTACGAGAAATCGCATTCCAATAGCCCGCGACTTTAAAAACTCCTAGTAGCTCCCCTTAAAAAAAAGTAGTGCACAATTCTTTGTACACTACACTTTAAATGTACCTCCGTGGAGGAAAAAATTTCAGACATTGCCAAGTTCACAATAAACCATAAAAGCACGTTTTTAAAAATGAAAAAAAAAACCAACTCACTTGACTTGAGGCTGTGCACTCTTATTGATGCTAAGATTCTGCGCGAGACTCGCCAAACTGCTGTCAAGATCCCCAGTGAGTACTTTGCTCCCCCCAGTAGAAGCCCCAGTTTGTCCAGCAGCTGAAACGTTATTAGCTCCAGACACAGTCGTAGAAGATGGCATTAACACCGAGCCCACACCATCGAAACCTAAGCAATAGCTGGATTAACGCACAAGCCGAGAAAGCATTATGTCCCACAAAAAAAAGAAGAAAAAAATCTCGAACGAATACCCATTGTAATCATCGTGACTGCAATTAGCCTACTACTCATGACAGAGTGCGAGTTAGAGTGAAATTGAGTCGTGAATCCGATCCGATCCTCAGAGAACACAGACAATACACCCACAATCAGAGCCACGAAGTTATTGATTGCTCTCAATAGAGTTATCACTGAGTATAATCATGGTATTGAGGCTGGGCTCGATGCGATCAGTATCAGAAAATTGGTGCGTTAGAATAGTTGAAAAAATAACTAAAAATATCCATGCACAATGAACTGAAATTAAAGCGTCAAATGTGTGAACGAAAAAAAGGCAATACAAGTTTATTTATGCTTGAGTCGAGTGAGGGGTAAAATTCTCGCGATGATAAATGAATAAAAAAATGTGCCATTCCTCCAAAATTCAGAGTGAAATTTCATTCATGTAAATGGCCTAATGGAGTCAGCTGATATCGATGAATTGCCCTCCTCACAAAACTCAAGAATAAATCTGTTAATTCCCGTCACCTGCCATTGGCTGCTTGACCGGAGAGCCGTATCCAACGGGTACTTGGGTAGTAGGGACACCATAACCGGTTACAGTACCGACAACGGTTTGTCCAGTTCCCGCTTGTACACCACCACCAGTCACGTCAAACACTCCAAAGCCTTGCTGTTGTGTTAATTGCTGTTGTGTTATTTGTTGCACGTGTGGTGGTTGTTGCACAGCGGGCGATGGACGAGACGGAGACCCACCCAGAGCCATACGTATACTATCATTCAAATCGTCGAATGCACTTTTACTCGATGTTGCACCACCCGATGGTGATGCTGCACGTGGTGTATCATTACTACCAGCTGCGGGAGGAGGCGGTCTTGGTGGTGGAGTAGCAGTTGATTTGGCATTTATACCAGTGACTTGAACGCCTGATTGCACACCAGAGTAATCCATTTCACTCGTATCAATTTTATTATCTGCTGATTCACCACCAAATAGATCAGCCTGTCCCCCAGCACTGAAAAGGTCTCCGCCCTTTTGTTGATCTGATGCTGATGACTGATCGAACAGTCCGATGCTCGATGCTGTATTAACCGGTTGGGGAGCGGAAAAATCCGCCATGAAAGGATTAGGTACGGCCGATCCCTGAGCGGCAGCTTGCGCAGAAAGTTCATTTTTTGGCTAATTTTCTTTTTTTTTTATTTTCTCTTTTGGTCTTTTTCACTCTGAGGTAGTACGATTGACTGGAATTTTGGGAGAATCCATTCATTTGGTTCAAATGAAGTTCGTCTAATTCAAATAAACCATTTCTCTGGATGTGAGTTACGTAAATATTTCATGCAAAGTGGATAGGGTATCGTTCATTGAGAGAATTCTTTACTACGGAGTTTTCTTCGTGAAACACTGTTAGAAAGTTGTGACAATGCAGGCAACTATTGCCAGAGATCGGCAGGAAAATAATTTCCATTATTAATATTTCATTACCATATCAGTGGTTGAATAAAAAAATTGAGTTATGATTTTTTTCGTAATGAATAATAATATCAAATGCTGTTTTCATTGCGATACTCGTGAGAAGTGAAAGTGAAAAAAGAAACAAATAATTTATCAATCAATAATGGTACAAAATTTATTTTCATTATTATATCAATGGAAAATGAAAACCAGAAAATCCCAATTTCTTTCGTCATGAATAATGAAACCAAATCAATTTTTCATTATCATAGTAATAGATGCAAATCGTATCCAATAATATCCTTTAACGTGACAAGATGTGAAACACTATATAAACTCTCTTCCTCATTGAAAAATTATTGCCGTATGATGCACCTAACTACCTAACTGCTAATTTCTTGTTCATTGTCCATTTTAACTTGTTATCTTATTTTAGCTCTTCCCTAAAAATATTCAATTAATGGTATAGATTTCATTACTAATTAGATGAATATCGAGAAATATTTTCGATTTCATTATTGATTGAATGACTACTCTAAAATATTCAAGTGTAATTCCTGACGAGATAAATGATAATTTTTATTGCTAATTATTACTCATTGATACGGTATACGGAAAATATTTACACGTTATTAGCTATTAAGTAAAAAATATGCATTTGCGGTGTAAATATCGGTGACAATAATATTTGTGCCGATCTCTATTGCCAAATTGAAAGAATTTCCAACAGTCAACACATTTCTCTCATTGCATGCACGAAACCTTTCTAAAAATTAATAATTAATCACGTTTTTTAGTGCAGTCTTCTCCAATTGTACATCGAACTACCTCAAGAGTCATAATTTGTCCAATTATAAAGTCCAATCGTACGGTGTAAAAGCTGCATATTTGTATGTAACATGAGAGAGTACCTCCACGAGTTGAGAATGTTGAAAAATATAGTGTTAATTAAAAATTTGTATAGTGTTATTACAATTGTGCTTGTAAAGCTCATAACAAAACCTAAAGACCTCTTGTAGTATCTGTACAGGAGTATGTACAGGTATGGGATTATCATGAATTTACTTACTCGTCTGTTGATCTTGACCACCGAACACGGACGAGAAGTTGTTATCTGTAACAAAGTTATTACTTGCTGGCGGTGTTGGTGCGACGAAACCTACGAAAATAAATGAACAAGAGGAAAATAAAAACGTATGGGTGCGGTAAAATATAAATAAAGTACAGTGCTTTGGTCGAGTAGTGAGTGATGTAGTTGAGGCTTTGTTTATTTACCATTACCGTTGGCCATCCACATGGTATTTCCTGGCGGGGCTGGTTGGACTGGAGCCCCAGGCTGAGGGGCTCCGAACATATCCGCAAAGGGATTGCCCGCCAGTTGGAGCAAATCGTCTGAAGCTTTTTGAGCCTAGAAATGAGAATTTCACAATTATGAGGAACACCGAGGGAAATAGTAGTAGTTATTTGCATTGAATAAACTTCATTTCAAGCAAATCAAAGTCTACAATTTTAATTTTAACGTTAACCATTAAAAACATTTAATACTCATCGATTTTTTTCTCGTACCTCATTAGCAGATGCAGAACTGAATAAATCAACGATTGGTTGATTTCCACCTGTTGGTGATGCAAGGAATGGATTGGTGCTCGGTCCTCCGGATGGCGACTGTACTTTTGCCTAAAATCATTGGAATTTTTGAACAGTCCATTTGCAAATAACACTCGCATTATAAGATATCGATTGAGTTTTTTCAAAATCTCTTTTTCCGAGTGTTGTTCAACAAATAACCTGTCAAGACCGTTTACATTTTTTTCGAATAATGATGTATTTAAAATTTGTTAATATGAAACAGTAAATTTACCACTAAGTAAATAATTCAAATTTCTTAAAAGGGGATTTTCGATTACCCGAATAATCATCAATCTTCCGACTTCAATTACTGATTGATAAAATAGTTAAAAATTGGAATATTTGAATTGATGATACTTAAGTACTCAAAAAATTTGAGAATAATGTTAACTAATTGATGGCTGCAATATTGAATGGTAATTAAATATTATGAATTTGCCTATCCCTGTTATTAACGAACAATTAAAAAGAAAAACTGAGTTAATTCACTCACCTTGTATTGGTTCATGGCAGCCTCCTCCTCAGCAAGTGCCTGTTGCCTCAACGCCTCATCAATATGTCCATTCCCAGTCTGATCAAGACGTGCATTGCTAGCTGCTGTTCCGAACGCCGTACTGGTGGAAGATAGTGCGGACACTCCCGACTTAACATTCGTTCTATTGCTGCTTTTGGGGGCAATGATGGGGGTTGCGGTTTTTTTTTTCGTGTACGGATAAACGGGAATGGCCGATTCAATAATCCAGAATAGATTTTTTTTCGGATGATCAAGGATTTGTTACGGGATATGTTGATAATTTTGAAAATTAAGAAGGAGAAAGACAAACAAAAAACAAAAAAAAATTGTGTAGTACGTATAGATGCAAAAAATACATTGAAAAATTATGAGTAATGCATGGGCTGCGTGTCTGTGTGTAAATCTCGCGAGTGTATTTATATCAATAATCGACGTGCAGATGAAAACACTATTGCATTGAATATATTTTTATCTGAATCCTGAGATTTTCAAAGTCCAAGCAACATTTACAGTAGAAAATATGATTTTCTAAATGTATCTTTACTTCGGTAGTTAAATTACTATTTGTGGACATGCCACGTGGTCACTAATTGATACAATAGCGATTTGCCACACACAAACACGAATTTATAGGGGCAATTGGGGTAAAACAGACACCCCGAAGCTTCACATGAATAAAAAATGGAAAAATCATTTTTTGCTGCTTAATTTTTTGTCCATACTTAGACTGACAAGCGCAAAAAATAAATTCTGAGTGATCTAGAGAGAAAATCACAGTGCTTTGAAGACAATTTATTGAGTTGAAACCAAAGTTTTCATCGACAGGTGAAAGTCTCCCCTTTTCCTTTCGATTTTTCAAATAAAAATCAATTAGTCGTTTTAAAAAATCGGGTGTTCAATTCACCCCTCGTGCCCATTTTACCCCGACATTCCCTACTGATCACACGTGTGATAATTGTCTTATGTATCTTTCCAGCGTGTGATATAAAAAAAATGTAACAACAAAATACATCAATTTTACAAGCTATCACTGCTTTTAAAATTCTACATTTAATCTCAAACGATCTAAAAATGAAGACTACATCATGTGGAACAGTGTAAGCAAAAAAAAAGGAAACAAAAATATAACAAACGAAATTTTCAAATGCCACAGAATATTCATCGAGTTCTGATCGCTGAAACGTCACTATTTCACTCAAACTAGAACCAAAAATACCATCAATCAACAAAAATAGTGTGAATGAAGGTGAATAGAATCGGCAGTGTATCCCCTCAAAATAAATAACAAACAGGTGAGGATTGAATAAACTTAATTATCGATTAAACTTATCTGACTGATATCAACAGTTCAATTCCTCAAATCGATATTAACTTTCGTATAATCAACACCGCATTTTATAATCAATATCGTGAGCGTTATTAGCGAGAAAAGTGTATATACCTGGCGGACTGAGTGGGTGTGTTAGCTGCCGAGCCTTTTTTCCCTTCTAGAGAAGCCAGATGTTGCTCCAAGGCGTCCAGTAGGCTGCTCGGTGCCTTCGTCAGGTCTGGAATATCTCCCTTGTCGATGCCAACATTCTGCATCGCAAATAATACATTTAATTCACTCGACGAGAAATTATTGACCAGTTTTAAATGAATATCTCGGAATCTAAGGGAGATAGCAAAATTTTTATTATAATCTTTTTTGTAGAGCCGATTGAGAGCTACAACAAATATCATTATGAAAATTTCGCTATCTCCCTTAGACTCGGAAATATTCCTCAAAAACTCAACTGGGAGATGAGTCGACTTAAACCGTTGTTGAAGGTCTTACTTACCTCAGCAACTTTGAGAAATTCTCCAACTCTGTCCATCCGTATTAAGAATTTTTTGTACAAATCCAGGGCATCGCGACACTGCTTCTTATTCATATCAAAATACTTCTCTGTAATATAAAAAATTCAGGAAAAAATGCAAAAGAAGAAATCAATTTTTTAATGGAATATTAATCATGTGGAGATATTGTCATCCTGAAGTGGCCTCTTGAGAGATGAACACTTGTACTTTATTTGACTCACCCAATAAATTTATAATTCCGTCGTTATAACAAGCAAAGAGCCTTATCAGGTCTCTGAAGAGGAGCATGAAGCACATACTGATGACGCCGTTCGTAAGATCATTAGCAGAACAGTCGAATTCAAGGAGTGCATCGAGTTGTGCTTGCAACACTGGTAATGTCTTGAGTAGTTTCTCGGCGTTCATTGTACGTAATGTGCCATCCTCTTTCCTATAGAAAATAAAAAATTTATTAAGAAATTGAAAAAATCGTGTAGAGATGCTCTATAAGACATTCTTAGGGGTGACGATTCCTCTAAGCGCTGGGATATGGAGAATTTTCACAATTTCATGGTATATGGTAAACTTAAGGGAGAGTGGGGCAAAATGAAACAGTCAAAAAACGACTGTTTGACGCAATTCAAGAAAAAAAAATTTATTAATTTTTTTTTTTGGAGAATAATAATTTGATGAGAATAATAATAATTTGAATGAGAAGAATAATTTTCCGTTTAGTAGAGTGGGAAATGATTATTCTCATCAATACTCCCGAGAATGAAAAAAAGTTGGAAAAAAAAATTTAATTGAAAAAAATTTTTTCTTGCTTGAATTGCGTCAAACACTCTCCCCTATAAACTTTCTTATAGAATCAACCCATGAGAACGTCCTACAGGCCATCTCCACACGATTCTTTCACTCGTGATAGCTCTGAAGCAACGAGATAATGCAGTGGAAATTTACCCTCTCTTGACTTTGCAGAAATCAAAGGCAACACTTCTGTAAGACATCGCCTTCTCATTCAAGTATTTAGCGTATCGTCTGATAAAAGGCGACATATCGTACCCTAAAGTCAAGAAAAACAAATTAAATTGGCTCCGAGTATCTCCGGACAGAGGGATTAATTAATGTCTTGTACAAACAGAAATGTTAATGATTAATTTAGTCATTGATTAGCATTAGACACTCACCAACACGTGCTCCTGCTGTTCCCAAACAAAGATAAAATAACCCGAGGTTAGTAAAGTAGTCAGAGACAGGCACATGGAAAAATAAATTAATTGTGTGCAGTTTAACGTTTCCAGGGGATATGTTTTATTTTGAAAATTTCAGGGCTCTGGACAATTGAGGTATCATTCCTCATGCATTGACAATACGACGAGGTTTATCGGTATGCATTTGTCAAGTCGTTTGCGATTCAATTCGTGAGTGAGTGATGACAGAGAATTGAGAGGATGAATATGTAGACGAGTTATGTTTAGCACATTGTTTACCCGCGATAGATCATTTTCTAGTTACTATTCGCGGAGCGATGTTAAGTGGTATGATTGTGGGTTGTGGACATCAGTGAATAAACACTCAACACTGAAAAATCTTGAGATCTTTGAGGAAATGCGAAGGTGAAGTGAATGGGGATTAGGAAAAATAATTCATTAGTTTGCACTGAGAAAACAACTGTTTTTTGAGAAATTACTTATATAAAAAAATGAAAAACTTTCGTCAAGTAATTTTGTAAAGTTCTCAAACAAGTCTTACTTGTGCCAAGAAAATAGTTTTTTGAAAATTATCAAAAAAGGATTTTTTTGTGCCAAACATGCAGAGAGTGCGCCGGAATGAAAAATTTCAAGAATTCATATTTCTCAAAAACATTTGTTTTTGTCAGTGTAGAGTGAATTTATTGAAATTCAATTTCTTGAAAGTCACTCCTGCCTGATCATTCCATCCTACTTCACCAAAAGCATAAGAATCAACGAAAAAACCTCGAATAAATGTATTGAATTACTTAAAAACAGGCTTAGTTCATTCACCGGAACGTTAATCCTATCCAGAATTCCTGATTTAAAAAATGAACTCGATTTGAGAAAGAAACATCAGCAGGTGGACTCGGGTGTACAGATAATTAAAACTCAAAATATCTCTTGGAATTAATCGTACGAAGTCAGACTCTTTACCTTGCACACCGCTCTTGTCCAGGAAGTTGCTGAGCTGGAACGTGCTGTTGCTCGAAGCGAGGTACTGCGTGAATCTCTGCGAAACGAACCATAAATTAATGGTCTGAAAGAGGCAAAATAAAAATCCAGGGAGCAATTTATGCGATACTAAGGCATTCTTACCTCGTTTCCATAACACATCATATGGTGTACCGTAATTAGGGCTTTGAATACAACTGTCCAGTTTGTGTTCTGCGAACGTTCCACCAGGAGATTGGCGAGTTGGGGTATCGAGACATTCGGCTCGTTGGTACAGTGTATTAAATCTGTAATGAGAGAGTTTCATTCATTTTAATGGATTAAATTTTTTGAATTATTTTTTTGAAGGATTCAGAAAATAATTGTCATTTTGAAATTCTGTGCAATTGATTTTTCACCCTAAAAACCCATTTTCAAAACCATAATGAACTGGTTCATGCTCAGAATTTCCAGGAATTTCTTAAACGATCCCCAAAAATTAAAATTTCTTGGTTTCTCTCTCGCAACTCAATCTACAAATAAACACTTTTAAGGGTTAGAGTGAGATTTCTCATACATTCAAGATCGATTATATGTGTTTAAAAATGAATAATTAGCGCAAAAAATTAATCGTTTATTGTTCGTTTGCCCTGCACACGCTTAAAATGTTGAAAATAGTCCAGGGCCTCCAATTTTTGAGCTACAAAGGTTTTCGTTTTTTCAAAATTTTTAAAAAAATGTGTGCAATAATAATTATGAAATAGTTTTTTGAAATTTGACACCTACACCGCTAATTTCATCTTGTTTAAAATAAAAATTCGCGCCATTCATGTAAAATAGGCAGAAAAATTATCTTCAAAATATTTTAAATGTATTCTCGATTCTTTCAGAAACATTTTTCGGGCTATTTTACATGGAAGGTGCAATTTTTTATTTAAAAAATAACGAAATTAGCTGTGTAGGGGTTGAATTTCAAAAAAATAATTCGTAATTGTTATTGTACGCATTTTTTCAAAAATTTTGCCTTCAGTTGAAAACCCGAGTTGAAGACCCGAGTTTGTAGCAAAGATGTCAGACAAGATATGAATGTTTTTTTGAGCTCAAACGAAAGAGCGGGTCGAGAAATGGCATGCTAGGACCTCTAAAGATGGTTTTGAACCAGGGGAGACTCCTAGACGCCACGTTCTATCTCAGACTGCCAACAATGTTGTCACAATCTGCTTTCAATTGAAAACAGACATCATCTTTAAAGAGAATTTGTCATCTTTAAAGACTTCTGCACGCCATTTCTCGACCCGCTCTTTCATTTGAGCCAAAAAAAACATTCATATCTTGTCTGACATCTCTGCTACAAACTCTGGTCATCAACTCTGGTTTTCAGTTGAAATTGGAATTGTTAATTTACACAATAATAGGAGTGCATTGACGATTTTTTCTTAACTCGCAAAAATCTTCAAACAATTTGCTACCGATTGGTGATAAATTTTTTTGGAAATAATGAAGTAGGGGGGATAACGCCTTTTTTTTCAGGGGAGATTTTTCAAAAATTTATTTAAAAAAAGTCCTAACTAGCAAATGTTTTTTATTAGCTCGCAATTTTTTTCAAAACTACTTCAATGAGGAAAAAAATAAAAATTTGGAATATCTATACATGAGGGGCTAATTGATCGGATCTCATAGTTTCCGAGATAATCGCGAAAAACGAAAGTGCCAAAAAAAATTAATTTAATTTATCTTGTATAAGGCCTAGGAAGTGGAAAAACGCAATTCTGAGTCATCCACTTGCCTATAGGGGACCCAAATTTGGTTTTAAGGCTCTATCTCTCATTGTCCATACGCAAAATGCCAATATAATTTCTGTGTGAGGATGCATCCCGTCCACCAACAACCTTTCCTCAGAATCGAATGGAATAGGGTTTAAGGCTCTATCTCCATAGTTTCCGAGATAATCGCGAAAAACGAAAATGCAAAAAAAAATTAATTTCAATTTATCTTGTATAAGGCCTAGGAAGTGGAAAAACGCAATCCTGATGTATAAAAATACAACTGCGTGAAACACACATGTGTATAAAAATACAACTGCGTGAAATCACAGTAAACTATGGTGAAGATATAAAAATACAACTGCGTGAAACACACAGCAGTATGAAAATTCGCTGCGTGAAACACACAAACTTCACGCATGCGTGGAGTGTATGGAGTGTACGGGAGTGATTCACGCAATGGTGCGAATAGTCACGGCCTATTAATATTCCGAACCTCCAGTTGCCAATTTTCTCTAAATGATTGATTGAAACTCGCAACTTGACGTCTGCCAATCTGGCCGTCAATTCGACCATTTGACCCATAGAACGACAGTGGCTCGCACCGACCAGTGACCCCCACCGAGGAAAAATCCAATTCGATTCGACAAATACAAGAGTTACCGAGTGTTCAAGCAAGAAACCAACACGATGAACGCAAACGTCAAGTTTACTGGGTGCGTGACCCCGTGTATCTGAGCCCCAATACATCGGATTGTCTCTCCACCGGCGGTATTGGCACGCGGCCTTGCTCCCAAGACCGTACGAATTAGCCCCAATACCCTCTGCGCATTTTTTCGCCCTTGAGTATTTAAATAGAAAATTATTCGGCCGGGTTATTGGACTCTGCCACGACCACGCGTGGGCCATCGCATTGACACTGCAGGTGACACTCGTGTTAACTCGATAATCTCGCTGATTAATAAATCATCAAGTGTATCATCATCAAGTGGATTTTCCTGCTTTTTACCCAATTACAGAGAATAATTCAGTAGCACAGTGATAAAACGGTTCAAGTCGACTCATCTCCCAGTTGAGTTTTTGAGGAATATTTCCGAATCTAAGGGAGATAGCGAAATTTTTATTATGACCTTTTTTGTAGAGCCGATTGAGAGCTACAACAAATGTATTACGAAAATTGCGCTATCTCCCTTAGATTCGGACATATTCCTCAAAAACTCAACTAGGAGACCAGTCGACTTAAACGTTTTACCGCTTCGCTACTGAATTTCACTCGAATCTGTGAGAATGAATTGGTGATTCGTCGAAAAAGTCATGTATAATTGCAAAACTAATAATTTTATAATAATACCGTTTTAATCCCTCATGTTCTCCATATTTTCCCCCCCGAATCGTTCGCCGGGGCCTTCAGAAAACCCCGATGAACACAGACTCCCTGAGCCGTGAATCCCAGTATTTTCATTATTTTTACAACAACGAAAAATGCCCAATTGGGCCACCATCGCGTCGGCTATCGCCTTTAAGTATTGATCGTGTACTCGGAGCCAAGCCCCTCTTTCTGCTCTCCACGTAGTGGCACGGTAGCATTACCCCGGCTATCATTGACGACAGAAAAATGCGTTAATCAAGAGTACTTTATTAATATTCATTACTTCACGATAAAACGCAGCGCTGTTCATTACGCGGAGATAGCATAACAGGATTGTCATCATTGTTCTCGAGTGGCTGCACGACCTTGCCTCCTCTCCGTCTTCCTATTCCAATTATACTCTTTTTCAAACGGCCGCGCATTTAACCTCGTGCCTTTGCCCGCCTGACATTTGGCGACCAGCACTTGCCACCCAAAAATATGAAATGAGGGAGAAATAAAAAGTTTTGTCAGGAGTAATAACGAGAAAGTCTTCTTCATCATATCGTCAACCGGTATTGATAATTTTACACTTTCCCTTAAGGCCCGGATGGATTATCTTTCGAACATGATCTTGGTTGCTTTTTTTTATTTTGATAATCTGAAATCAGTAGCGAAGTGGTAAAACGGATTAAGTCGACTC
>NW_021680986.1:369281-372802 GCF_001412515.2 Diachasma alloeum
ATCTTGTATAAGGCCTAGGAAGTGGAAAAACGCAATCCTGATGTATAAAAATACAACTGCGTGAAACACACATGTGTATAAAAATTCAACTGCGTGAAATACACAGTAGTATGAAACTTCAACTGCGTGAAACACACAGATGTATAAAAATACAACTGCGTGAAACACACAGCAGTATGAAAATTCGGCTGCGTGAAACACACAAACTTCACGCATGCGTGGAGTGTATGGAGTGTACGGGAGTGATTCACGCAATGGTGCGAATAGTCACGGCCTATTAATATTCCGAACCTCCAGTTGCCAATTTTCTCTAAATGATTGATTGAAACTCGCAACTTGACGTCTGCCAATCTGGCCGTCAATTCGACCATTTGACCCATAGAACGACAGTGGCTCGCACCGACCAGTGACCCCCACCGAGGAAAAATCCAATTCGATTCGACAAATACAAGAGTTACCGAGTGTTCAAGCAAGAAACCAACACGATGAACGCAAACGTCAAGTTTACTGGGTGCGTGACCCCGTGTATCTGAGCCCCAATACATCGGATTGTCTCTCCACCGGCGGTATTGGCACGCGGCCTTGCTCCCAAGACCGTACGAATTAGCCCCAATACCCTCTGCGCATTTTTTCGCCCTTGAGTATTTAAATAGAAAATTATTCGGCCGGGTTATTGGACTCTGCCACGACCACGCGTGGGCCATCGCATTGACACTGCAGGTGACACTCGTGTTAACTCGATAATCTCGCTGATTAATAAATCATCAAGTGTATCATCATCAAGTGGATTTTCCTGCTTTTTACCCAATTACAGAGAATAATTCAGTAGCACAGTGATAAAACGGTTCAAGTCGACTCATCTCCCAGTTGAGTTTTTGAGGAATATTTCCGAATCTAAGGGAGATAGCGAAATTTTTATTATGACCTTTTTTGTAGAGCCGATTGAGAGCTACAACAAATGTAATTACGAAAATTGCGCTATCTCCCTTAGATTCGGACATATTCCTCAAAAACTCAACTAGGAGACCAGTCGACTTAAACCGTTTTACCGCTTCGCTACTGAATTTCACTCGAATCTGTGAGAATGAATTGGTGATTCGTCGAAAAAGTCATGTATAATTTCAAAACTAATAATTTTATAATAATACCGTTTTAATCCCTCATGTTCTCCATATTTTTCCCCCCGAATCGTTCGCCGGGGCCTTCAGAAAACCCCGATGAACACAGACTCCCTGAGCCGTGAATCCCAGTATTTTCATTATTTTTACAACAACGAAAAATGCCCAATTGGGCCACCATCGCGTCGGCTATCGCCTTTAAGTATTGATCGTGTACTCGGAGCCAAGCCCCTCTTTCTGCTCTCCACGTAGTGGCACGGTAGCATTACCCCGGCTATCATTGACGACAGAAAAATGCGTTAATCAAGAGTACTTTATTAATATTCATTACTTCACGATAAAACGCAGCGCTGTTCATTACGCGGAGATAGCATAACAGGATTGTCATCATTGTGTCTCGAGTGGCTGCACGACCTTGCCTCCTCTCCGTCTTCCTATTCCAATTATACTCTTTTTCAAACGGCCGCGCATTTAACCTCGTGCCTTTGCCCGCCTGACATTTGGCGACCAGCACTTGCCACCCAAAAATATGAAATGAGGGAGAAATAAAAAGTTTTGTCAGGAGTAATAACGAGAAAGTCTTCTTCATCATATCGTCAACCGGTAATTGATAATTTTACACTTTCCCTTAAGGCCCGGATGGATTATCTTTCGAACATGATCTTGGTTGCTTTTTTTTATTTTGATAATCTGAAATCAGTAGCGAAGTGGTAAAACGGATTAAGTTGACTCATCTCCCAGTTGAGTTTTTGAGGAATTTTTTCGAATCTAAGGGAGATAGCGAAATTTTTGTAATTAGATTTGTTGTAGCTCTCAATCGGCTCTACAAAAAAGGTTATAACAAAAACCTCGCTATCTCCCTTAGATTCGGAAATATTCCTCAAAAACTCAACTGGGAGATGAGTCGACTTAATCCGTTTTACCACTTCGCTACTGAAATGATCTCCAATTGCTATTCAGTTTTATATAGCCCTGGAGTCTCCAAAAATTATGACTGTACAATCAAAAAAACGTTGAAAAAAAGCTGAACATTTTCAAAGAGCGTTTTTGAATAATATTGGACAATAAAGCCAATAGGGAGGAAATTCCCAATTAATAATTTGATGTATCTAATGGCCGTCGTCATTTGTCACAGTATTCACTATTTCTCTTTGAAAATATTCAGCTTTTTAATTTTTTTTTTTTGATTGTACAATCATAATTTTCCAATGGAAATTGTGATATATTTTACATTATGAAGATGGAAAAACAATCGAGATAACGTTCGAAAGATAAAACACCCGGGCCTTTATTATTAACATTATTTAATCCACGTCGATAATGGACTAGATTAACTATAAATAATGCGAAGCAGAATCCTCAATCAATGCTTGAAAAAAATTATCGAATAAAAAACATATTTTTGTGTTATTCTGGGGATATCAATTGAGTTTATTAATTAAAACTCGTTAAGGGGAGACTACTATGAGTTTTTAATGGCGCGGGCTATTGGAGTGAGATTTCTCATGCATTGAAGATCGATTATATATGTCTAAAAACAAATAATTAAGGTAAAAAATTAATTGTTTATAGTTCGTTTGCCCCCAGAAGCTTAAAATGTTAAAAATCGTGTAGGGCCTCCAATTTTTGAGCTACAGAGGTTTTTTTTTCAAAATTTTTGAAAAAACTGTGCGCAGTAACAATTAAGAATTCTTTTTTTTTAATTCGACTTCTGCACAGCTAATGTTGTTTTGTTTAAAATCAAAATTTGCGCCATTCATGTAAAATAGACAGAAATATTATCCTTAAAATATTTAAAATGCATTCTCGATTCTTCCAAAAACATCTTTCGGGCTACTACATATGTTTTTTCTCATGATCAACAATTAGGAAATTTAGATATGTTTTGATGTAAAGATAAACTTCACACATGAAAAAATGAAAAATATGACGCAGAAAAATTTTTTGCCATTCGAAGAATTCGCAAATACTGAGGACTTTTTTCAGCGACTGCTTCACGTGACTCATTGACCAATCAGAATTGAGGATTAGCGGTCAGAGAGTTTCGAGATATTTCGACATAAAAAAACTTCACGTATCTTTCATCTTTAGTAAATAAAAAAAAAAGATCTATGCGCGCGCTCTCGCGCGCGCTGATCGATTCATTCGTTGAAATGAAGAAATGGAATTCATTGAATTTCATTTTTGCATGAATACCTTATAAATATTGATAATGAATCAAAGAGAATTGGACTAATGATTGAAGTGAACAGCGAAGTAGAGTAAAAGAATCTGTAAAGAATTTTTCATTTTCAATTAATTATCTTCAATTTTCTTAAATAATCGGTCTCCATAAAGGGACAGAATTTATTACTTTCACCGATAATATATATACATGTGAAATATATATATTATATATATATA